>NW_027979035.1:0-204 GCF_054177405.1 Leptonychotes weddellii
AAGATAAATCTCATGTTCTGAAAATTATCTGTAAGAAAGGTGCCAGGTTGGTAGACCTGAATAACCTGAGTGTACATTTTTAGAGCTTATTTATCAACTCTCTAGAGAAGGTAATTTTCAGTAGGCTAAGAACAGCGGAATCTGTGTCCCCACTAACCCTTATTACAGACCTTGGCAGTTGGGGAGAAATCCTTGACAGGGAGA
>NW_027979036.1:0-204 GCF_054177405.1 Leptonychotes weddellii
ACTGGTTTTAATATATATGATTAAATAGATCTATTAAATTATAAGTTATAAATATGTAATAGATTTAATTTTATATTTATATGTTATCAAGGCAGAATGAGTAGAAGTATATTACTCTCTTGTTTTTAGAATTTGTTGAAAATAATGTTTCAGGTTTGTCATTTGACTTTTCATGTTTTTGGTGATTTTTTTTTTTTTTAAGAT
>NW_027979037.1:0-204 GCF_054177405.1 Leptonychotes weddellii
CCAGTCGCCCCCAGAATGAAGTCAGCTTTAACCCAAAGTAGAGTGTGATGAGTTAAGATATATATGGCAATCCCTAGAACAACCATGAAGAAAATAACTCCAAAAACATCATTGAAACTTCAAGAGAGGAGTTAAAATGGTACATCAAAAATATTTTTTAACATAAAAGGAGGCAGTAAAGAAGGAACAGAGGTTCACATGCAC
>NW_027979038.1:0-204 GCF_054177405.1 Leptonychotes weddellii
ATTTTAAAAAAAAGATGCACAGCTCTACAATTCCCTGAGCCTTGACAGATTATATGTTGTACACACATCACAGGTGGCCAAGGAGCAGTTTATAACACGGGATCATTTAAAGGAGGGGTAAGGTCCTGGAAACAGCCCTGGCATATATTAAACGGCATCTTCAAACAGATGGAACCAAGACCTACAGATAGATATTTCCGAACC
>NW_027979039.1:0-204 GCF_054177405.1 Leptonychotes weddellii
CCAACAACAAGACAGAAGAAAGAGAAATTAAGGAGTCGATCCCATTTACAATTGCACCCAAAACCATAAGATACCTAGGAATAAATCTAACCAAAGAGACAAAGGATCTGTACTCAGAAAACTATAAAATACTCATGAAAGAAATTGAGGAAGACACAAAGAAATGGAAAAACGTTCCATGCTCATGGATTGGAAGAACAAATA
>NW_027979040.1:0-204 GCF_054177405.1 Leptonychotes weddellii
AGCCTGGTGATGGGTATTAAAGAGGGCACGTTCTGCATGGAGCACTGGGTGTTATATGCAAACAATGAATCATGGAAGACTATATCAAAAACCAAAGATGTAATGTATGGTGATTAACGTAACATAATAAAAGAAAAGAAAAGAATACTTTCAACAACTATAGAGAGTGAAAGTCATTATTCCCACTTAAGAGTAAACAATCTC
>NW_027979041.1:0-1088 GCF_054177405.1 Leptonychotes weddellii
ACTCTGGTGCAATGATACTATTACTCTGTGCCTCAACTCACTCATCAGTAAAATGAGAAGAGTAATAATACTTACCCTGGGGGTTGTCATGACAATTAAATGTAACGCATTGAGAATAGATCCTGGCACGGAATAAGGACCACATGAGCATTAGCACCTGCAAGTATTAAGCTGTAATAATTAAAATGATTCGATGCTGTCATACTGAAACACAGATGAACCAGTATATGAAAAGAGAAAAGCCCGAATATAGGCAGGATGAAACAGGATCAAAATACATTCAGGAATTTAGTGGGTTAATAAGTAGCATTTCTAATCAATGGGGAAAGAGGAGTCATTCAATACATGGTGCTGGAACAATTGAGCAGCCATCTGAGAAAATAATGTGATCTCATAATTGCACCAAAATAAATTCCACAGAGATCAATCAAAGAGTTAAATGAGGGGGAAAATAACCCTAGTACTAGAGGAAAGCTTGTGAGACCATCTTATATCCATGGAGTGGAGATGGCCTCCCTAAGTATGACATAAAACCTAAAGCCATGAATAAAAATATTGATAAACTCAACGATATACAAATTGTTTTTAATTCTGCAGAGGAAAAATCACAGCGGTTGTCTCTAGAGTGAGGATGAGGGTCAGAGATGAAGAGCTGTGATAGTCACTGAGGGAATGGAAGATGGTGTTTCAGGATTCCACCCAGATGAGAAGCCAGCGCTCTGTAACAGCTTCGCTGCCCATGATGTTTCCCCTCGCAGTATTCAACCATGCAGGTTTAGAAACTTCTAGAACTTGTTGGTTAGAAGTTATGTTCCTCTGCTGGCACCAGAGACCAAAATAACAGGGTTTACATAAGAGTTTCTTGTTTCCCCTCGTATAAAAGGATGAGGAGGTGGATGGCAGAGGCCACTGTCCTCAGGCACTCAGGCTTCCATCTTCCTGCTCACTGTCCTGGCTACCGGCTTCTACCCTGAAGGTTGCCTCATGATCCAAGATGGCTGCTCAGACTGCAGCCATTATTTCTGAATCCAGGCAGGAAACAGGAGGAAGGAAGAAAGGACAAAAAGACCACAACTTCCCCTTGAATC
>NW_027979042.1:0-204 GCF_054177405.1 Leptonychotes weddellii
GGGTTAGCCTGGTGATGGGTATTAAAGAGGGCACGTTCTGCATGGAGCACTGGGTGTTATGCACAAGCAATGAATCATGGAACACTACATCAAAAACTAATGATGTAATGTATGGTGATTAACATAACAATAAAGAAATTAAAAAAAAAAAAGAGTCACATGCTCTACTGACCTAGCCAGCCAGGCACTCCAAGGATGTGAGGA
>NW_027979043.1:0-204 GCF_054177405.1 Leptonychotes weddellii
AAAAATAAGCAATCACGTAGCTCTGTCTGGCTACCTCCAGTAGGTGAATGTCTACTTATCTTCACTGCTTATGGGTCTATTTTCTTCTTTATGATCTTTAGGTAGGAGGCTATTGGCAATCAAAGACCAGGTCTTAAACTTCTCTTGTCGCCTATTGCTCTGTACAAAAATACCCCAAAATTTAGTGTCTTTTTTTTTTAAGAT
>NW_027979044.1:0-204 GCF_054177405.1 Leptonychotes weddellii
GGATGCAAAAATTCTCACCAAAATACTAGCCAATAGGATCCAACAGTACATTAAAAGGATTATTCACCACGACCAAGTGGGATTTATTCCTGGGCTGCAAGGTTGGTTCAACATCCACAAATCAATCAATGTGATACAATACATTAATAAAAGAAAGAACAAGAACCATATGATCCTCTCAATAGATGCAGAAAAAGCATTTGA
>NW_027979045.1:0-204 GCF_054177405.1 Leptonychotes weddellii
CTGGGAATACAAACATGAATAAGTCACAGAATTTAAGAAACAGACAAAAACCTAATAACACAAAGAAAAAAGGCTAATGACCACAACGACGACAGAGGAAAGAACCAGCTCCGTGGAGATGACTAAGCAAAGTGTTTGTAGCAGACTTGTGGCTGTGGTCCAATAATAACTAATTTCCAATCATTTCTTTTTTTTTTTTTTTGA
>NW_027979046.1:0-204 GCF_054177405.1 Leptonychotes weddellii
TGGGGCGCCTGGGTAGCTCAGTCGTTAAGCGTCTGCCTTTGGCTCAGGTCATGATCCCAGGGTCCTGGGATCGAGTCCCGCATCGGGCTCCCTGCTCCGCGGGAAGCCTGCTTCTCCCTCTCCCACTCCCGCTGCTTGTGTTCCCTCTCTCGCTGTGTCTCTCTCTGTCAAATAAATAAATAAAATCTTTAAAAAAAAAAAAAA
>NW_027979047.1:0-204 GCF_054177405.1 Leptonychotes weddellii
ATTTCTTTTTTTTTTTTTAAGATTTTATTCATTTGACAGAGAGAGAGAGAGAGTGCACACAAGCAGGTGGAGCAGCAGAGGGAGCTGAGCAGGGAGCCCGATGTGGGGTTCGATCCCAGGACCCTGGTATCATGACCTGAGCTGAAGGCAGCTGCTTAACCGGCTGAGCCACCCAGGCACCCCTAGCTTATGATTTCTGGTGTC
>NW_027979048.1:0-204 GCF_054177405.1 Leptonychotes weddellii
GGGAGGGGCACCTGGGTGGCTCAGTTGGTTGGGCGACTGCCTTCGGCTCAGGTCATGATCCTGGAGTCCCGGGATCGAGTCCCGCATCGGGCTCCCTGCTCGGCGGGGAGTCTGCTTCTCCCTCTGACCCTCCTCCCTCTCATGCTCTCTGTCTCTCATTCTCTCTCTCTCAAATAAATAAATAAAATCTTTAAAAAAAAAAAA
>NW_027979049.1:0-204 GCF_054177405.1 Leptonychotes weddellii
ATTTAAAAAAAAAGATGCACAGCTCTACAATTCCCTGAGCCTTGACAGATTATATGTTGTACACACATCACAGGTGGCCAAGGAGCAGTTTATAACACGGGATCATTTAAAGGAGGGGTAAGGTCCTGGAAACAGCCCTGGCATATATTAAACGGCATCTTCAAACAGATGGAACCAAGACCTACAGATAGATATTTCCGAACC
>NW_027979050.1:0-204 GCF_054177405.1 Leptonychotes weddellii
GGAGCGCACATTCTGCATGGAGCACTGGGTGTTATGCACAAACAATGAATCATGGAACACTTCATCTAGAACTAATGATGTAATGTATGGGGATTAACATAAGAATTAAAAAAAAAAAAGAGTTCTGTGTAAAATGCTATCAAACAGCATCCCATGCTACAGAGAACCCATTTGTGAAAGGAAAAGTCAACTGATGTGCCAGAC
>NW_027979051.1:0-204 GCF_054177405.1 Leptonychotes weddellii
CCTCTGTTTCCTCTTCTGTAGCAGCCTGTACTTGCTCCTTCCTCATCGGGTTATCTGAGATGTACCGAGACACTGTGAAAAATGCTTGGTAGGCACAGTGCCTCACATGCAAGTTAGGCAGGTGTCTGTGGTGGCCGAGCAGCTCTCACGGGAGGAGAGTGACCTCGACCTCAGCAGCGCTTTGCCCACATCGCCCCAGTTGGC
>NW_027979052.1:0-1440 GCF_054177405.1 Leptonychotes weddellii
AGTGCCTCCCAAAATTTTAAAGAAAGAAAAACTTATATATGTACAAAAATAAGGGTAAATACGATGAAGGGATGGAATATGACTGTAAAGATGAAAATTATAAAAGATTTTATAAAAGGAATTGATAAGATAAGAAGTTGGTTGAAAAAAGAAAGAAGAAGAATTAAAAAAAAAAAAGGGAGAGAATGTGATCAGGCAGGAGACTAGAACAAAGCCATACACTAGAGATTTAGGGTATATTTTGGTCTGTTAGAAGAAACTGTATCCCAAAATTTTAAAGAGAGAACAACTTATATCTATACCAAAAATAAGGTTAACTACTATGAAGGGATAGAATATGACTCTAAAAATGAAAAATAAAAAAAGATTTTTAAAAAAGGGATTGATAAGATGTTGGTTGAAAAAGGGAAAAAGAAAAATAAAAAAAAAGAATAGAAAAAGAAAAAAAGAAAATTAAAAAAATTAACTTTGACGGGGCGCCTGGGTGGCTCAGTTGGTTAAGCGACTGCCTTCGGCTTAGGTCATGATCCTGGAGTCCCGGGATTGAGTCCCGCATCGGGCTCCCTGCTCAGCAGGGAGTCTGCTTCTCCCTCTGACCCTCCCCCCTCTCATGCTCTCTCTCTATCTCATTCTCTCTCTCAAATAAATAAAATCTTAAAAAAAAAAATTAACTTTGAAAGACTAAAGAATCATGGTAAAAAAGCCATGAATTCTATGTGCAGTATTCCCCTAGTGCTGGAGTTCTGCTGTTCTCATTGATTGGTAAACTCAGTCTTGGCTGGCTGTTCTTGCTGATCTTCTGGGGAAGGGGCCTGTTGCCGTGGTTCTCAAATGTCTTTGCCAGAGGCGGAATTGCTCTGCCCTTGCTGGGGGCCAAGCTAAGGCATCTGCTCAAGTTTGCTCTCGGGAGCCTTTGTTCCCTGCAAGCTTTCCATGCAGCTTTGGAGGCTGAGAGTGGAAATGGCGGCCTCCCAATCTCCGCCCTGGAGGAGCCGAGAACTCGGGACCCCACTCCTCAGTGCGCCCCCAGAGAAAAGCAGTCGGTCACTCCCGTGTCTCTGGCCGCACCCTGTGCTCACCCGGCCTGTGACCGAGCATTTCTATCTCTGTCACCTGATCCCGTGTGGAGTCTCCAAACCCAGCAGATCCCTGCGGTGTGCTCCTGCGCCTCTCCTCCCGGGGGAGGAAGGAGAGTCTCCCTGGATCTCCCGCTTGATGGGTCCCTGCTGGAGAAGCAGTGGCCCAACTGTGCCACGGATCACGGTTTATGGCAACCCCGAGCTGAGAGCCCTCGCCTCCGCTCCATCTCTGCAGCCGGCTTCCCCGATCCCATACCTGGGAGCTCTGCCGCACTCAGGCATCCCCAGTCTTTCTGTGACCCTGAGGGTCCTGAGACCACGCTGTCCCAGTGAGGGTTCCACCTCCTGCTTAGCCACTGGA
>NW_027979053.1:0-12282 GCF_054177405.1 Leptonychotes weddellii
GGGAGGAGGAAGGGGGGGAGGAGGAGGAGAGGGAGGGGGGAGGAGGGGGAGTGGGAGGAGGAGGAGGGGGGAGGAGGAGGAGGGGGAGGAGGAGGAGGAGGAGGAGGAGGGGAGGAGGAGGAGGAGGGGAGGAGGAGGAGGAGAGGGAAGGGGGGGGGAGGAGGAGGAGGAGGAGGAGGAGGTTAACCTGAGAACACAATCCTTCTGCACGCTCAGACCTGCGGACTCTGCTCAGAAACTTACAGCTCCCCCAGCCCCCTCCTCGCCCAGCCCCCACTTTTGTTTTAGCAGGTGCCCAGAGGGAAGAGGCCATCTGCACAATAAAACTTTCTTGTGCCAAAGAGCAGGGAGAAAAGCAATACAAATCAGAGGGGAAGAATCCAAGGGAACTGCAGAGATGAAAAGCCAGCCTTTTTACAGCATAACCCCGGCCATGGGCATGCAGAAGGGTAAAGGTACGAGTGTCATTTTATTAACGTGGCTTTGTGTATTTGTTAATTCCTGCCACCCACGTCTCGGTGGCCACATATTAGAACAGCAAGATGAAGAAGGTGAGGTTCATGTTAATTCTTGCTGGAAAGAAGCAGATTAATCCTGTTTCAAACGGGCATTGATCACAGAGATACACAGAATGTTAACTACGGGGCCACATGAAATATGCTCCCAGAAGATCAATAGCCCCGTGTCCTCTGCGCTGAGCCGAGGAGGGAAGCGATGGGGGGGCCAGAGGGCAAGGGGATGAGTCAGAGCGAACATGAGGGAGAAGAAACTTGGCAGAGGGGAGGAAATGCTAACACGGGGTGGGGGCAGCCATGGGTAAAGGAAGATCACAGAAATGCAGGGTGAACAAAAAGGTAAGGAAAACAAAACAGGAAGAAAGGAAGGAAGGAAGGAAGGAAGGAAAGAAGGAAGGAAGGAAGGCAGGCAGGCAGGAAAAGGAAAGAAGAGGTGGGACCTGACCTCAGAGTGGAGAGGGAAGCCAGAGTGAAGGACAGGAGACTCAAGGGGGGGAAGAAGCAGGAAGACACAGCGTGGTGACATTCAAGCCATCCTCTAATTAAACTGGGGCAACTGCTTTTTATGCATCTGTGCCCTTGATTCAGAGAGAGAGGCAGCCTGCGAGCCACTGGTGAGGGTAACTCCTGGGAGACCGGTGGCCATCGCTGCTTGTGTTTACTGAAGACACCCAGCAGATTAGATGCCCCGATGTTAGAATAGCGGTCTGTATGCAAAGTCACATCATTAGCGCGTGCACAGGGCCCGAGGCAGGGTTCCCCTTCCATTGCCGGGGGTGAGGAGAGCCTGCAAGGGGTGCTGGTCGCCAGGCTGGGCAGGTTGGAGCAGGTCCGTCACCTGGGCCAAGCAGCGGGGAAGGGGTTGATCCCAAGAGGAAGAGACGGAAGCAGGAGGACTTAGGGTAAAGCTAGATGCCCATTATTTGTATTCTCCACGATCCAGTGAAGGATTTAAGGTGTGCCTCGCGTAAGATCTAGCTTCTGGCTTTCTTGCTTAGACACTTTCTCTGTCTCTCTGCCCTTCCCCGTCTTCTTTCCCTGGAGAAGTCCTACTCCGGTTTCGAAATGTATTTCCTCTCATGCTCCCCTCTTTCCCAGAGCCCCTCTGGGTTAGGGAGCCCTCTTTCTTGCTCCCAGTTAACACACCAGTTTCACGTTCATCGTGGCATTTAATACCAGTGACATTCCCTGGTTCTGTGTCTGCTCTTCCCTGGATCCCCTCCATTCATCTGCCCGCCTTCTCCTGCTATTGATTCCTTCTGTATGCAGCCAGGAGCCTGACAGTGAATGAGAACACTCACCTGCACCATGAGCAGCCGCCCCAGGAAGCCATCCAATCGCTCGAAGACCAAAGAAGACTGGAAATCCCACTGCCTGACCTCCTGGTTCTCTTTGAAGTAAGCACGGAGATGCTCCCTTCTGTCCTGAAACCCCTGCTTGAAGAAGCTCAATGTGTCCACGGCCACGTGCAGTTTCCTTTGACTTTCCTCCACCTCACTTCTCAGGAGGCCCTCCGGGCAGAGATAATTCGAGGCCTGGGATGCAAACAGATCAGGGGGCGCTGAGCATGCATGGGCACAGGGCAGTCTACAATTTTTGCCCATCCCCCCAACTCTGAATGGAATAATTGACGCAAGAGTACTTTTCAGAAGCATCCTCTAGGAGACCTCTGACCCCGTCCTCAGTTTCGCAGGTGGACTGGGACCTGGGCTCGAGCCAGACTGTGTGGGATTGGCTCAGGCACGGGCCAATGCCAAGCAGAGGAACCACGGTGAACTTCGGTTGGGCCAGCAGGGGCTGGGGCTGCGGCTGGGGTAGGTGTTCTTTCCCAGGTATTCTCTTGTGACTAATTGGCTTTCTATAGTCAAGTAATTCAAAAGCAAGAATTCTATGAGAACCTGTTTCCAAGAGCCTTGGACCTGGAAAGCTAGGAGGCTGAAGCAGGACAGCCGCCTTCACCACCACTGGGCGGGACAGAAATAACCCCATCCTGGTGACATCATCTGAGCCCTTCCTGTCTGCTGGGGCTGGAGCCAGCCTTACCTCGGGCTTTTGAGGTACATGAACTAATAAATTATCTTCTTGTCGATGCTAGTTTTAGTTGGGTTTTCTTATCCTTCCAACCACAAGAGTCCTGGCTGACAAACAGGCAGCGATGGAAGGATGCTGGTCTCATAGTCAACTGGCTTCCGGTCCTGGATTGGGTGATCTTTGGTGACTCAGTTAACTTCCTCAATCTTTATCTTTAAATATTAATAACAAATTATTAAGGCTCTTCCTGCCCATCTCACAGGGTTCGTCTGAAAATGGCAAGGTCTCGAATGTCACAGCATCTGGCAGGCTGCAATGTGCTCTGCAGATGTTAGTTGTTACCAATCACTCTTTATATATGTTCATTGTGTTCTCGGGGTCACAGCTCCTTAGAGGTAGAAGAAGCCAATCTGGGAGGCAGATCACCCAAGCCTCATTATGGTCCCGAGTTCTGTTTACAGACAGACTGCCTGAGGTTTATGCTGTGCTGGGTGGTGTTGCAATGGAGTCCCTAAGGAGGAGGAGTGTGGAGTGTGTGGTCCAAGAAGCTGTCTCTCTGTAGCCCACAGGCACTGAGCTCATAGCACGTGGATGGCATGGGAGCACTGGATGCAGACAGGTCCTCTTCTTTTTGCCATTGCACAGTGGGGAAACTGAGGCACAGAGCAGGTGAGTAATTTGCCCAGGCACACACAGCGAACAGGTGGTGATGCAGAATTTGGTACAAAGACGCTGGGCTCCGGAGGCAGCGTTCTTAACCGCTGGGCTTTGCCGCTGACCGTGGGCACAGAGCATTGAGGTTGAAACTCACCACGCCCACCCTTTGCCTGACCCTGAGTCGTGGGCAGAGGGGGAAGGAAGACTGGTCCTCCCACGTAACCAGTACTACTGAGGATACGTCTGCGACTTACTGGCGGTAACAGTAAAATAATTGAAGCATGAGAATCCTTTGGACCATGATTATTTCCCTGCCCTGAAAAAAGCTCACCCTTTACTCTTCCCTGTGACTCGGTGCCCCCGCCCCAGCCCCCGCCCCCGGGGAAGGTGGTCGGGAATCCCGGACGGCTGACCTGCTGGATGAGGAGGTTGCAGATCTCCTGGAGTAGTATGGTGAGCCGCCCTGGGGAGCGATAGGACTCGCAGGTGGCCCAGATCAGACAGACCACGTGGAGCAGGGGACGCAGCCGTGGCTTCACCTCGGGAAACTCCAGGCTCTCAAGGAGCTCCAGGTGGCGGGAGAGTGGCATCAGGTGCGTTCGGATGTCCCGTGCCTCTCTCAGAGCTGGAAGGAATTGAAGATGGTCACGTTCCCTGCTTGGGGCTCAAACCCACCCAGTGGAGCCCAGGTGCCTGGGACCAAAGGATCTGCAGAGCAGTGTCTAGAATTTCTGGACAGCTGAAATAATGGTCCAACGAGTCTCTCTGACAAAAGTCCCATATCTGGACTTCTGTCTTTCTCTGTTTGCCCCCGTCCAGTGCCCTGTATGTAGAAGATACTCTGCTCCTGCTAGGTCCGAGGCCATCCAAAGTAGATGAGGAAGGACAAGCTTCAGAGTCAGAAAGATCTGCCTTCAAATGGGAAGTTCTGACTGAACGCAGCACAAACAGAATCCGTACTCTGTTAGCACAGCCCCTGGACCAGAGCAGGTTGTTTCATGAAAGGTAATGTCTCTGATAAATATTTGCTAATAAAGTGTCTCAGCGAGCCGATACCGAGGGGCAGTCACAGGGAATAGAGAAAGAGCACAGGCTGATTATGGTAAGGTTTTCAAAGCCGGGAGAACCTCCCACCATTTCCTTTGAATGCAGCCAAGGAAAGAGAGGTGCCTTTCGTTAATCACCTTGTGGGGACTGAGAGGGGAAAGGAGGAAACCCAGTAGTGTTGGGGACTAACTCTGCAGATCAACTGAGAGGAAACGCAAAAGCCCATTGAATGAAACTGATCTGGAAAGGGGGGGCATTTATAAAGGCTGGTTCTTTCCTGGGCAGATAATCAGGCACTGTCGAAGGAGACCAGATGGTCTTAGGTTATATTGTGTGGATGAAGTTCTGCGTTCATCCTAAAGGAAGCTCAAAATATACACTATTTTGTTTCAATGTGCTAGGCATTGTTCTCCTCACTAGACATAAACCATCGCATTGCAAACCTTGTGCGGTAGCATGATTACTCCCACTTTACAGATGAAGAAATCAGGGGCGCCTGGGTGGCTCAGTCGGTTAAGCGTCCGACTCTTGGTTTCGGCTCAAGTCATGATCTCAGGGTCGTGAGATCGAGCCCCATGTCAGGTGCAGCTGCTCAGCGGGGAGTCTGCTTGAGATTCTCCCTCTCCCTCTACCTCTCCCACTCATGCTCTCTCTCTCAAATAAATAAATAAATCTTAGGGCAAAAAAAAACAAGCGAAGAAATCAAAACCTACGTATCTTGCCTAGGGTCTTCCCCCCATGAATCAGCCAGCCCTGGCCGGCTGAGCCAAAGCAAGATCACCCCAAGTTTTCAGGGTTGAACCCTGGCTTGATGGCTCTGGGGCTCACTCCACCAGAAGCTGCGATGCGTACGTTTGTACTTTATATCCCGAGTGGGAAGTCGTATTCGAATCAAGTTTTTGGAAGTCCAGTATCACGGTAAATTGATGGGGGGTGGTGGCCACTGTGTGGGGTCGGGGGGTACTCGGCTCTCGCAGCCATGCTAACCGGCGGGCACGTGCTCTAGCTTCCACACCTGCCGTGAGAGGGGAGGCCAGGACGTCAGGCCAGAGGAGCCTTCTCTTCATGATACCTTCACAAAAAGGCAAACCTTCTAATCCTTTAATCCTATAAGCAGGCATTCCCCAGATGTTTAAGGGCACGGGATTGAGGGCTGGCTCGCCCAGTCCAGGCTGTGATCACAATTTGGCTCGCAAGGCAGGTGAAGAAAAACGCACAACGGTAAGCTCACACCTCTTAAAAACTGTAAATATAAACAGCCAGTTGCAGAGGGATGCCCAGTGCTTGGCTGGTCAGTCACTGACAACAGGCTCCTCGGGGACAAAAGCCTTTACTACACGTAGCATTTGCCAGTTTCTGGGGTATAGATATTGCCGGCCTTCCCACCATGTCTGATTTCTAGCTACCAGCTCGACTTCTCTGAGTGCCGGGAGGGGGGATTTGAAAAGAGCTGCTCTCACAAGACACTGCAGGCCAGTCCCAGCTGGCTCCAGCCCACCGCGGGACGCTGACCTACACACATGTCCACCTGCAAGTAGCCTGATTGGCGGCCAGGCCGTACCGTGCCCGTCCTGCCCCCTGGTGGCCAGAGATGGGACCTCTCCGGCGAGGACCTGTTGCTTCCCGCGGCCCAAGGGTCTTCATTGCCGGTTCCACTTCTGACAATCTCGTTCCCACATTGTCGCCTCCACCCTTTTAACCTCCTTCTTCCCTTTTCACCATTTTCCAGTTCGTGCCCACCGATCCAGGGATATTCTTCTCTCCCTCCCTTCAGTCCATCAGTGAGCCAAACAATTAATCATGACTAATATGAATAACACACGCACTGGGTCTTTCTAGGATCAAGACAGATGCTCTGAAACTAAATTAGAAATGGGAAGATCAATTGCCAGCCTCTAAAATCTTCTTAAAAACAATTTTAAGTGGTTATTTTCAAGGAATCTCTATACCCAGTGTGGGGCTCGAACTCACAACCCTGAGATCAAGAGTCCCATGCGCCACCAACTGAGCCGGCCGGGCGTCCCTCTAAAATCTTTTTATTCTCAGAAGACCCCATCAAAATTTCTGACCATGCCTTTGCCTAACTCCCTTAGTCAAAATCCCTTTGGGGCGCCTGGGTGGCTCAGTCAGTTGAGCGTCTGACTCTTGATTTCGGCTCGGGTCATGATCCCAGGGTCGTGAGATCAAGCCCCGCGACAGGCTCCGCACTCAGCAGGGAGTCAGCTTGAGATTCTGTCTCTCCCTCTCCCTCTGCCCCTCTCTGCCTGCTAGCTCTCACTCTCTCTCTCAAGAAAAATTCCTTTCCTTGCATCATCAGAATTCAGTTATATATAGTTCAAGGATTTCTAATTTTATTGTAGTGTTTATCTGTTACTATTAGGATGGTATTGTTTTTTCTCATTTCTGTCATCTCCAGCAGAGACTCTACTGCAAAGAGGTTTCCGAAGCCCGCCCGGGAAACCAAATCTTTTAGAACTATCAATCAATGAGAATGATTATAGTCTATTAATCTATTAATGTGAAAAATATATTCGGGGCTCTAAATAACCAACTCGTAAATATAGTTTCACTGCACGAAGCTTTATTTCAGAGCCTCAAATTTCAGCCATCTGCATGACTCCTTCATGCCTGCATGCAATGTGTAATATTACCTGCCTAGCGCTTTTCTCTAAGTCGGCTCACATTTTAACCTGAATAAAATCATATAAGATGAAGACTTCAAATCACTACCACAAATGGAAGGCGGGTATCAGTTGCCAAAAACAGTCACCCTTTAACACATTTTTAAAATATGTCTGTCCAGGGGCGCCTGGGTGGCTCAGTTGGTTAAGCAACTGCCTTCGGCTCAGGTCATGATCCCGGAGTCCCAGGATCGAGTCCCGCATCGGGCTCCCTGCTCGGCGAGGAGCCTGCTTCTCCCTCTAACCCTCCTCCCTCTCGGGCTCTCTGTCTCTCATTCTCTCTCTCTCAAATAAATAAATAAAATCTTTAAAAAAAAATAAATAAATAAAATAAAATATGTCTGTCCATACGTCTCCCGTGATCATCTCTCACAGCGGGAGTGACACACACCCGCTTTTGGGGGACCCCCGTCCCATTTGAACTGAAGTATATACGGGGGACAGCAGTTGATTTTCCCCTGGGACACAAAATCTCTCAGTGAAGCAATAAACGGGGGCCCCAAGAGGGATCTCATTCCAAGCCAGCTTTATGTGTCTGCAGAGCGATGTCTGTGGTAAGATTTTGGGGCCCAAAAGGACCTCGAAGACGAGCCTCTTATACCAGCTTCTCCTGATATTCAGCACATGTTTGGAACCCCACCACTGGCACCTTTATTCCCTTAGCTGAGGGGTTTCCAAACCCCACTCCATGAGGAGGAGATGGTGGGGCGGGGGCCGACAGTGGGCTCTGGGCGCGGGACACGCCCCTCTTTAACGGACCCAAAGTGCCTTGATTAGGTTTATATTTTGGATTCCATAGAAGACTGTGCTTGAAGAAAGAGTTCCGAGAGAGAAAATAATGTTTGAAAATCACTGCTTGGATTAAGCTTAAATCCCATGACGTTGCGAACAGCTTCAAAAGCCCATTCTGACCTACAGTGCTGAGGAGGCTGGAGGAAGTCTCACAGGAGAAAGGAAAGAAGCAAAGGGCCCGGACGAGGGGAGAGGGAGCCCTGAAAAAAAACTGACCTCCTTCTAATTATAGACTTTGCTGGCTTGGCCATTTTGACAAGGGCCGATCTTGTCTGGTGCTCTGGCGGCCAGGAGATCGCAGTCCCATGCAACAACAGGAACAGAAAAAGCGAATGGACTAGAAATGGCACAGAGACTTCTCAAGGAGCTGGGGGCGGAGGGAGCTGAATTCCAGAGGTGAGAAACTCCAACACGCACAGTCACAGTACAACACAGTCAACAGAACTTCACCGATCATCCCACGGTGGCCCAGGGAAGCCTGCGCGGGAAGGGCGTGCACCACAACCACGGTTACACACTAAAGCCCAGAGAGGTTAGGTGACTTTGCCGAGGTCACAAAGCATTGGCCGTGCAAACCGAGCCCAAGGGAGCTGCTTTCCTGCTTCCAGATTTGGTGTTCCTGCCGCCAAGCTAGACTGTGTCAGGTTGGAGGGTTTTAAGAACGGTAAGCTGCAGAAATCAGAGAAGATAAATCGGCGCTAAATAGGAAATTCGCCTCCGACATATGTAGGAAAATTCTGGCTGGTCCTCACCTGCTCGGACGTCTCTGAACATGGCCTGGAAAGCTGGGAAGTAGCTGCTTTGAAGCTTGTCCAGGAGCCTCGCCGTGCCCCTCACCTTTATGGCTCTCAGTTGATTATAAATGTAGTCCAGATCCTCAGACCTACAACGCCGTGGAGAAGGGTGAGTCCGGGGAACCGGGGTCAGGCCTTGATGACCCACCCTCAGATAGACAGAGAGGAGCCCTGCCTCCAGCTACTTCCACAGAGGAACGGCGAGGGCCAACGCCGGAGCCGGGGACGGGGTTCAGAGGGGCAGCTCTGGGGGGTAGCAGCAGGGAGCCCTGCTGTGACCATCCGGTGGCTCAGAAGCATGGCTGCTGGAGGTCATTAGCTCCAGCTGTCAGGTTTGGGACAGGGGTGAGAGAGGTGTTGTCAGAGCAGAGCTGCTGCAGAAGGCCTCCTCAGCAGGTCAGAGGAATGGTCAGAGACGTGACAAGAGGACCGGGCATCTCAGCACGGCGGCACAAACAGGGCCGGAGCCCTGCAGGCATGCCTGGTCATGTGGCATGGATACACTCTCCGTCCAATGCCGGGACAGGGACATCTGCCTCAAACACCCTTCTGTGTCCTTTTGAGTGAAGGATTAAGCAGCATGGTGATAAAGAGAAGCAAGGGAGTGGGGGAGGCACGGGGGGGTGGAAGGAGCAGAAGCAACAGTTGGGTCTTTCTGGAATCCCGTGGGGCTGGGACACCGTGGAGGATGGGCTCTCCAGCCCTACTGATGATTGGCTGGGACCTAGGAAAGGCCGTTCTGCAGGCAGCCAACTGCCAAAACCCCTCTCTCTTTCTCCAGATCCTTACAAAAAGTGTGTACATAGAACTTGGACTGTCCAAGGAGGAGGGAGTAGATGAGCAGAAGAAAAATAGGAAAGAGAGTTCATTAATTTTACATTTGGTTGAAAGAGCCTTTGAAGCAATGTCTGAAGACAGACCGGAGCTCAAGAAAGGAGGGGCGGCTATTGAAACTCTGGGAAAGTGAGTATGTTCCAGTGCACAGGAAAACACTGAGCTGCCTGCCCACCCCAGGGGTGAGAAGAAACAGCTGGGGTTGGGACCAGACTCAGGGACTGCCCCTGACCACCCCCCCCCCGCCCCCGCCAGGCCACTGTCCTCTGGAAGACATCTACGCCCCAGGACTGGAGCATGCGCCTACCTGCTTTTCCAGAACTCCAACTCCGCCTTAGGGGTGGGGCTCTCCCCTTGCTGGAGTGACTGGGAAGACTCTCTCTTGAGCACCAGCTGGACTCGGCGGCTCCACTGGATCACGGCCGACTCAAGGGCGTAGATGATGGACTTGTCGCAGTCCAAGCTGTGAAAGACACAACGAATCTCCCAGGACACTGGAAATAACTCTGGGTGTCCCTCCGCCCAAGCAGAATCCCAAGTCTTTTAGGAGGGAAATTCTACCTTGGCCAGGCATTCTTAGCTTTTGATGGAGGACAGACTCTGATATGGGGTCAATAAGAAAAAATACAGCTCCTCTCTCCTCAGACAAAATGCCGACGTGTGCACACGTACAAGATTATTTCAAGGTTTGGGGGTTCACCAGTCTCCTGAAGACTAATCCCGCCGAGCCTTTCCGTCAGTGCTAGAATACACTGGCCAGAAAACATTTGGATGACCAGCCACCCCTTGCTTGAGCGCCACCCACGTCAGCAAGCTCCCTCCTTGACCAAGCGGAGCGATCCTTGGTAGATCAGCTCGTCCGGGGACCAAGTCGGTCTCCACCCTGAACCACATCTGCCTCTCTGCCGGTTCCCTCACTTGGTCTCAGTTCTGCCCAGGACACAAGTGATACAGAGAAAGAATCTATCATCCGCATTGTCCCGCCGGACACCCTCCTTCGCTTAATTTAATTCATATTTGCTGAGCAATGATATGGCACAAGTGATTATGGAAGGTATTGAAAGGAGAAGATATGCACCGCCCTGAAATACGATCCAGCCTTCTGGGAAATTATCAAATTTGAACAAAGCGAGACCAACCCAGCGATGATTACATACATGCGCACTGAATGTTATTATGTTAAAATATAAAAGGAACAGGAAGAGGGTAATTTGAATTTATTTACTTAGATAATTGAATATTTTTTATTAAACCACATTATGTTTTCTAGTTAACTGGGAAATTGCTTCAAATGATATATGTCGCCAATTACTTCCAATAGCGAAAAGTCATTACAAAAGTACATTGGCATCTCGTGCGTTACTTTCTCTCCACATCAAATCACGGGCCCTGAGTATCTAGTGATGATGGCAATGTATTTGCAAACTCCTGGCAACATGGCAGACCACGCTCACGTAGGAAGGTGGCCTGTTGCCACAGACACAGAAGTGCTGGGTAGAAGATAAAAAAGATGTATCATTTAGATACACAGGCTGGCTTAAAAGAAAAGGGAAAAAATCCCCAGGGGACAGAAACAAAGCTTTCTCAGAACTGAGGGAGGATCTCACCCCCCGAAGGAGAAGAGGCAGGGGTTTTAATGCCCACCCAGGCGCGGGAGGCGGGGGCTTCAAGTCTCCACGAAGCCAGATTTGTTTCTGTTTGGGAAAAAAAAAGAAAGAAAGAAAGAAAAAATCCCCAAGACCGGACAGGAGTGTTGAGCTGCGGGGGGAGCGGGGTATGGAACCACAGCGAGGGCCACCAGAGTTAGTTCTGTGACATTATGTGCCACGTAAATGCTGGGAGGAGGCGCGGCTGCCTCCCAGCCCGGCCCTGCGTCCTTGCCAGTGATGAGCCACTGTCCTGATAAGCAGAATCCTGAAATCGGTGTGGCTGCTCTCAGCCCTGAAGTAATTCTGTTGGCCTTCAGACACTTCAGGCGGAGGGACTGGGGCAAGGGTGGTAATCAGCAGAAAACACACAGCCCGGGGATGCTTAGGCAAACAGGCTTGCGTGCGGAACGAGGAGATGCGCGGGGTCGGGAACAGAAAAGTCGTCAAGAACCACGTGCCGATAAAGCAGCCCCTCCCGAGCTGAGTTGCAGAGGCTCAGACGGCCAGGCTGGTGCTACTTACCCAGTCTCACTCTGAGAAGCCACCAACTCGAGTTGTTCTGCACCCACTGGAAGAGGCAGCAAGGTTTTCCCCTTCAGTTGCTCGAGGAGAACCAGGAGGTCACCCTGGAGGCTGTGGGCGTGCCTCTGGACGTCCTGACATACCACGTGGGGCCAGTCGAGGTGGTTCTTCTCATTGGCCAGGACGGGGATAACCACCTGGAACAGACGTGCAGGGGGCAACAAAGGCGGGCATTCTTCTTTGGAGACCCTAAAGAAGGACTATCTGAGAAAGGCCCAGAAACCTTTTGCAGGTCCCTGTGCTGTAGGGCTGATGACTAAGAACCAAGGTCATGTACTGCCTGGACACCTGGTAAAATGGGAGGGTCGTGGATAGCCCACCGGCAAGTTTCCCTGGGGATCAGCCAAACAGCCCTCCTCATCAGAGGGACAGGCGAGGGTGCTGCTATTTTGGAGTAGAGGGCTTCCTCCAACAAGCCGATCCCATCCCCCCACAGGAGCCAGTGGGCATCCCAGCTTCGGGATCCCACCAAGCTTGCCTCCCATAGCTTCCAGCTGTTCCCTGTGTTCTCAAGCGCCACCCCGAGGGACACAGCAGCCTCCTCTGAGCTGGGAGTATGTGTGACTAATAAACTGCTGTCAGTCTCATCGGTCCAGTGTTGTGTGCTCGGCCAGCCCCAGAACTCTTGGGCAGGAGCCCCTCCCTCATTATCGGGGTGGATAAGAGGTGACTGAAACGGTCACAGGGGCTGGAGGCAAAA
>NW_027979054.1:0-1088 GCF_054177405.1 Leptonychotes weddellii
GGAACACTACATCAAAAACTAATGATGTAATGTATGGTGATTAACATAACAATAAAAAATTAAAAAAAAAAAGTGAGGTGAATGATATAGGCATTGTGACACAGCATCAGGCTACTACTGACCTTCTGATATGTCAGAATGATTATCGGCTTCCAGACTGTGATTGACCATGGGTGACTGAAACCGGTGGAAAGCAAAACTACTGACAAGGGTGGGCACTACTGTACTCCTTTGTGTATGGTATCATAACAATGTCCTAAATTCCCATATAATTTAGGTCTATTTCTAATCCTATTCTTTACCACTTATCAAGACAGATTCATATGCAAGAAGATTTTATTATTTAAGTACTAAGGAGGGTCTCATTCAAAAGGGTAACCTAAATAGCAGCATTAAACTGGAGGTTTCAGAAGTATGGTCAGTTGAAGGCTAAACTAAGAAAAGTAGCTACGTAATATAGGCTCAGTGCAACATGTATAATGTGTGTATGCATTCCTGTCCCACCCCCACTCTCAATACATGTTCCATAAACGCAGGAATTTGTGTCTCGTTTGCTGTTCTATCTCAAGTGCTTACAATGATGCTAGGAACATAACAGAAGGTCAATAAATATTTGTTGAATAAATGAATAAACTGGAGAAATCTGTTTCTGATTCTTCAGATGAAGTCAACATTTCTAGGTTTAGATTAATAGTTCACATAAGGGGGCGCCTGGGTGGCTCAGTCATTAAGCGTCTGCCTTCGGCTCAGGTCATGATCCCAGGGTCCTGGGATCTAGCCCCACATCGGGCTCCCTGCTCTGCGGGGAGCCTGCTTCTCCCTCTCCCCCACTCTCCCCCTGTGTTCCCTCTCTCGCTGGTCTCTCTCTGTCAAATAAATAAATAAAATTAAAAAAAAAAAAAAAAGTTCACATAAGGTCAAGAAAAAAATAAAAATCTCTCTTCTCCCCTGATTACTCTCTCCCTCTCCTGTGCCTGGTCATGTCCCAGTCCTTATTCTTTCTGTCCCTGAACATTCTGGGATGAAAGCAGCTCTGTTGTGGTTTTGTCTCTGGTTGTTTTATTTTCTCTATGCAGCAACATCTTGGT
>NW_027979055.1:0-204 GCF_054177405.1 Leptonychotes weddellii
CAATATTTTCATTCTAAACATCGCTATCAAAAATAAGATTGCATTAAACCTTCTGCCAACTTACCCAATCACTAATAGGCAATCCTAGGGTCAAGAATAGTTTTTGTAAAGTAGGGATCCGAAGGGGTATGTGCACCCCGATGTTTATAGCAGCAATGTCCACAATAGCCAAACTGTGGAAAGAGCCAAGATGTCCATCGACAG
>NW_027979056.1:0-204 GCF_054177405.1 Leptonychotes weddellii
GACCGTGTGCATAATCTCCCCTGGCTGTCATTTCCAGCCTCCACATGCTGTCTCTATACAAAGATCACTTGTCATGAGCATGACCAGCTCAGGGGGTTCAAGGCCCTGAAGGATGCTAGTTAGCTGTCAGGATAGGGAACAGTAAGTACACTTGTTATGTATATGTGTCCAGTCCAAGACACAACACATTTACCTGCACTGGGC
>NW_027979057.1:0-204 GCF_054177405.1 Leptonychotes weddellii
GGACTCCGGGAAACAATCTGAGGGTTTCAGAGGGGAGGGGAGTGGGGGGATGGTGTTGCCCAGTGATGGGAATTAAGGAGGGCACATGTTGCAATGAGCACTGGGTGTTATACGTGAATAATGAATCATGGAATACTACATCAAAAACTAATGATGTGCTGTATGGTGACTAACATAACAATAAAAAAAATACAAGTCTTGTCA
>NW_027979058.1:0-204 GCF_054177405.1 Leptonychotes weddellii
ACTGGGTATTATTTTCTTTCTGCTTGAAGGACACCCTTGAACATTTCTTTTTTTTTTTTTTAATCTTTTTTTTTATTCTTATGTTAATCCCCTACATTACATCATTAGTTTTAGATGTAGTGTTCCATGATTCATTGTTTGGGCATAACACCCAGTGCTCCATGCAGAATGTGCCCTCCTCAATACCCACCACCAGGCTAACCC
>NW_027979059.1:0-204 GCF_054177405.1 Leptonychotes weddellii
AAAGACATCCTTTTAATAATTTCTCTATTATCTCCTTCTGTATTTCTTTTCCTTTTTTAAAATTTTATTATGTTAAGTTAGTCACCATACAATACATCATTAGTTTTTGATGTGGTGATCCATGAACCATTGTTTTCATATAACACCCAGTGCTCCATGCAGTACGTGCCCTCCTTAATACCCATCACCGGGCTAACCCATCCC
>NW_027979060.1:0-204 GCF_054177405.1 Leptonychotes weddellii
GAACCATGAGAGACGATGGACTCTGAAAAACAAACTGAGGGTTCTAGAGGGGAGGGGGGTGGGAGGATGGGTTAGCCTGGTGGTGGGTATTGAGGAGGGCACGTTCTGCATGGAGCACTGGGTGTTATGCACAAACAATGAATCATGGAACACTTTATCTAAAACTAATGATGTAATGTATGGGGATTAACATAAGAATAAAAA
>NW_027979061.1:0-204 GCF_054177405.1 Leptonychotes weddellii
AGCCGGGTGGTGGGTATTGAGGAGGGCACATTCTGCATGGAGCACTGGGTGTTATGCACAAACAATGCATCATGGAACACTTCATCTAAAACTAATGATGTAATGTATGGTGACTAACATAATAAAATAAAACTTTTAAAAAAAAAGAGTATTAGGAGGTCAGAGCCTACTAGTAAACGACTCACATGCTGTGCCACAACAAAT
>NW_027979062.1:0-204 GCF_054177405.1 Leptonychotes weddellii
CTTCATATCCTCGCCAACATCTGTTGTTTCCTGAGTTGTTAATTTTACCTCTACAGTTTGTAATAAATTCTCTTAATGTTTATGTTATTTGAGTTTAGATTTTCTAGTATTTGCAGCTGAAACAGCCTAATTTATTTACTTATTTTATTTTTTTATTATTATGTTATGTTAATCACCATACATAATTAGTTTTTTTTTTTAAAG
>NW_027979063.1:0-204 GCF_054177405.1 Leptonychotes weddellii
ATGACACAGCATTATTAACTATAGTCACCATGCTGTCATAATCTCTTCCTCATTCCTACTGGTTACAACCCAACCTCATTCACATAGAGGAGTATAATATCCCATGGAATGGAAGAAAAAAAAGATGAAGAAAACCAGCCTCTTGAATTGAGGAGTAGTGTCCCTAAGTGACTCAAAATGCCAGCCTGATGGGTACAACGAGGA
>NW_027979064.1:0-204 GCF_054177405.1 Leptonychotes weddellii
ACAATAGCCAAACTGTGGAAAGAGCCAAGATGTCCATCGACAGATGACTGGATAAAGAAGATGTGGTATATATATACAATGGAATATTATGCAGCCATCAAAAGGAATGAGATCTTGCCATTTGCAATGACGTGGATGGAACTGGAGGGTATTATGTTGAGTGAAATAAGTCAAACAGAGAAAGACATGTATCATATGATCTCA
>NW_027979065.1:0-1088 GCF_054177405.1 Leptonychotes weddellii
AAAGGCCAAAGTCCCAAAGTGTGGATGACACCATAGACTTCATACCCATTCTGTGAACACAGCTGACTTGTCTGTATGCTTACAGTGTCATCCTCCTGTTCTTCCAGAGCTCTTCTGCCTGGGTCACTGTTTCTTTGCCTGACGTGTTGGCCTAGCCTCTCCCACAGATGACAGGTGTCCTGAGGTCAGTGACTAAGCCCTCCTGGGCCATAACCCAGCTTCTTGCAGCCATAACCCTGCAGGGTCTCCAGGAACATTGATGGGTTGGTAAAAAATATGGGCAGAAATGTTTGGAGAAGAGGAAGGCTGTTCTTCCCCCTCTTGGGTCTCTTTTGAGAAGTAACATGATTCAGGGCGATGTGCAGCAAGAGCTCCACTTGGGGTAGCTATTACGGGTGTCACTCACCGCTAGCCAGGGGCCCGAAGTCTGCAGGACACATGCCTCATGGTAGGAACAGGAAGCACCTGTTTTCCAGAAGCCTTTTCTCACGGCCCCCTACTGCCTCACCTCCCCGCTTGTTTACCTAGCACACAGCCCCGGGAATCTTCCCCTCTGCTTCACCCCCTTGCCTGGGGGAACCCAAGGGGGCTCTGAACAAGTTGCTGATATGCTGTTTGGGGGTCTGAGGCCAGCCCCACCCCACCCCCCACGGGCACAGCTGTGAGCCACCCACTCCTGGATGGCCCCTTCCCCCCAGGCTCTATATGAGCAGCTGGGTGGCAGGCGGGCTCTCCCCGCACCGGGAACTGGATGTCCCTGCATATTCACCACCTTCTCGCAGGGCCTGAGAGCGAGGCCTGACGTGGGGCTGGACCTGAAACCTGACTGTGGATGTGGCCCCTGTGGAACTTCAATTCCAGCCGTCAGGCCAGAGAGGGAAACCGAGGGGAATAAGGCAGGGGCCCTCTTCTGACCAGGGCTGACCTCCCTCTCCAAGCAGCAGGGGTCTGAGGGCAGACACAGCCTCCACAACCTCTTCCTTTCGGGCGTCCTTGGCCTGAGGGGGGACTAATGAGGCACCTGTTCTGCACTGTGCAGTAAAGGGCAGGGTGCTCCATGACAGCTGGATGTAATCAGTACTGCGGGG
>NW_027979066.1:0-204 GCF_054177405.1 Leptonychotes weddellii
GCATAGTATGATTTTAATGCTGGGTGGGTACAGGCATTCCTGCAGCAGTTCTGTTGCGGCTGATCACAGGCTCTGGGCCAGGGGATGTGATGTGTGTGTTTCCTGGGGATCACAGACCCAGTCTCATGGTATCAGAGAGTCGGGGAGAAGAGGCAGTTGCTGACAGCTGATATATATATATATATTTTTTTTTTTTTTTTGAGA
>NW_027979067.1:0-204 GCF_054177405.1 Leptonychotes weddellii
GGGCGCCTGGGTGGCTCAGTCGGTTAAGCGACTGCCTTCGGCTCAGGTCATGATCCTGGAGTCCCGGGATCGAGTCCCACATCGGGCTCCCTGCTCTGCGGGGAGCCTGCTTCTCCCTCTCCCCCTCCCCCTGCTTGTGTTCCCTCTCTCGCTGTGTCTCTCTCTGTCAAATAAAAAAATAAAATCTTTAAAAAAAAAAAAAAA
>NW_027979068.1:0-204 GCF_054177405.1 Leptonychotes weddellii
GTACGGGGGGGTTAAGTGCTTTATAGACAAGAGAACAAAATCTGCGCTAGAACCAACCTACTCATCATCTTCATCTTCCTTCCTCATCTTCTTCATCGTCTTTATCTTCCTTCTTCATCATCCTTGTCTTCCTCCTCTTCCTTCTTTCTCTTGCTGTCTTCAGCCTCGACGACTCCCTTCGAAGCCGCATCAGGCTTTCCTTTA
>NW_027979069.1:0-204 GCF_054177405.1 Leptonychotes weddellii
TACACAGCATCCTCAACAATAATTGTTAACAAGAAATCAGCATTATAAACCCCAGAATATGGGTAGATGTAGACAAATCACTAAGAGAGCCAAGCAATAGAAATTACAGGAAATGAAAAGGAATTTCTGATGAGTTCCATGAGCCACAGAATTTCTATACCAGAAATAAAACTCACCTCTAGAAGACAAGCACCTCACATTGAA
>NW_027979070.1:0-204 GCF_054177405.1 Leptonychotes weddellii
GTGAGGGGTATTAAAGAGGGCACGTACTGAATGGAGCACTGGGTGTTATACGCAAACAATGAATCATGGAACACTACAACAAAAACAAATGATGTAATGTATGGTGATTAACATAACAATAAAATTTAAAAAAATGAGAGAGGATGGCATCCAGGTCGGAAGACCAGCATTAAGAAAGGGCATAGCATCTGCACAGCAAAGGAA
>NW_027979071.1:0-204 GCF_054177405.1 Leptonychotes weddellii
AAAGTAAATCTGCCAGTAGAAGCGCTGACACCTGATTGACCTTTTCATGCAGCAATCAAGGTTAACTGTTACTTGCAAAATCCTCCCCAGAGCTCAAGTGATAGGTTTCAAGGCCAGCGGTGTGCTCGGGCTCCAGGCTTGCCCGGACAGGATTGCTGTCGCTGTCCGGCTTTGCATCGGCTAGGAGGGCACGGAGGAAACTTC
>NW_027979072.1:0-204 GCF_054177405.1 Leptonychotes weddellii
AAGCTGAGGTCTAACTTTGTCCCAAGAGAAGGTGCAGCCTCCGCAGGACGGTCCTGTCCTGTCCCAGTCCCATTGCAGACACCTGTCCGGGCTTCCCCCTTATCTGGGCTCCCCAGGAGTGGGACGGAAGCAGGAGAAGGGAGAGGAGCCCCAGCCCTGTCAGCCTCCAGGTGGGCCGAGCCCAGCAGGGGAGAGACAGCGGGG
>NW_027979073.1:0-204 GCF_054177405.1 Leptonychotes weddellii
GTGTGGTGATTATAGAGGGGTGGTTGTTATGTGTGTTATCAGGGGAGTTCTCTAGGAAAGCACCATCTTACCTCAGGGGGGGTCAGTTCCACTTATAGGAAATATGTGTACTCACTCAGTTCCGCAAATATCTTGACCAATTCATTTCTATCCTAGGTCCTAATATTTGGGAAAAAATTTTTAATTGGAGGGAGTATGTTTTAA
>NW_027979074.1:0-204 GCF_054177405.1 Leptonychotes weddellii
ATGTTTTTCGCCTTTGGAGGGAGCTGGACTTCATGATCTTTTCAATAAGCCTACATAACTGTGTACTAAATGTTGCAGTCTTTTGGCCATGCATCATCTACTGTCTCTCTGTGATATCAGTATATCCCCCAGTATATTTCTTTCACTTGGCTCCCTTCTCCATTCTCTGAGTATGGAATTCTAATGTAGTTGACATCACCCACC
>NW_027979075.1:0-204 GCF_054177405.1 Leptonychotes weddellii
CTGGGAATACAAACATGAATAAGTCACAGAATTTAAGAAACAGACAAAAACCTAATAACACAAAGAAAAAAGGCTAATGACCACAACGACGACAGAGGAAAGAACCAGCTCCGTGGAGATGACTAAGCAAAGTGTTTGTAGCAGACTTGTGGCTGTGGTCCAATAATAACTAATTTCCAATCATTTCTTTTTTTTTTTTGAAGA
>NW_027979076.1:0-1088 GCF_054177405.1 Leptonychotes weddellii
ATGGAACACTTCATCTAAAACTAATGATGTAATGTATGGGGATTAACATAAGAATAAAAAAAAATGGTTAAAATGGTAAAAAAAAAAAAAAAAATGGGACTAATGGTTTCTGTCCTGTCTTTGAAGCCAGACCTTTGCCCAGAACCCTTTGTGCATTAAGGACGACCTCTCTGGCAGAAATCACACCAGACATTCAACAGATATAGGAAGATACCGTCTGGGTACTAAACCTTCCTGGGTTGAGAAAGGGGAAATGCCAAGTGACCAAGGCATTGTTTGATCCTTCAGAGGTCTCAGCTGACTACACAGGTGGGCCGGCTACGGAATGTCATAGTGCCTGGGCACAGTGACCGCCCATAGATGTGGGGCCAGGACAACCTTGAATGGGGCCAGAGACCAGTCACTTCCACCCAGGGCCTTTGCTTTCTGACCAGGCCTCACCCTACTTCTTGGTTAACTACCTCACTGCCGCGTGGAGTAATGGAAACCATTACAAACACTAAATATGAAATGCCAGACATCAGCCTGAAATGTCATCAGACTGAGTGGCAGGTGGGTTTAGGGCTCTCGTACCACCTCACTGGGGTTTCAACACAACGCAGGGAGTCCGAACATGCATCAACTGTCCCCTTTGTCCTTTTTATTCTTCTAGATTCTAAGTCTATGTTAAACAACAAAGTTGTAATGTTAAAATGGTTATTACTGGATTGGGACCAGAAAGATGCTTAAGACATACCCAATCTTGTTGGCATAATCAGAAAAATGAGGAGGAAGAAACCGATTCACAGATAAACTTTTGTTTCTTCATTTTACTCAGATGTCAAGAAGTCAGTGACGATGAGCTCCCCACGGTCTTAAGGCAGTGGTTCTCCAGATGTGGTCCCCAGACCAGGAGCATTAGCATCACCTGGGAACTTGTTAGAAATATAAATTCTCAGGCCCTACTCCACACCTACTGAATCAGAAACTCTGAGGGTGGGGCCTGGCAAAGATGTTTAGCCTCCTGGTGATTCTGACACTTGCCAAAGCTTGAGACTCTTTGGTCTAACCAAAATAATATCTAAAATGCTAAAGAACATCTTATTTGT
>NW_027979077.1:0-204 GCF_054177405.1 Leptonychotes weddellii
AGAATGTGCCCTCCTCAATACCCACCACCAGGCTAACCCATCCTCCCACCCCCCTCCCCTCTAGAACCCTCAGTTTGTTTTTCAGAGTCCATCGTCTCTCATGGTTCGTCTACCCCTCCGATTTCCCCCGCTTCATTCTTCCCCTCCCGCTACCTTCTTCTTCTTCTTTTTTTTTTCTTAACATATATTGCATTATTTGTTTCA
>NW_027979078.1:0-204 GCF_054177405.1 Leptonychotes weddellii
GAGCCAAGATGCCCTTCAACAGATGAATGGATAAAGAAGATGTGGTCCATATATACAATGGAATATTACTCAGCCATCAGAAAGGATGAATACCCAACTTTTACATCAACATGGATGGGACTGGAGGAGATTATGCTAAGTGAAATAAGTCAAGCAGAGAAAGTCAATTATCATATGGTTTCACTTATTTGTGGAACATAAGGA
>NW_027979079.1:0-204 GCF_054177405.1 Leptonychotes weddellii
GGGCGCCTGGGTGGCTCAGTCGTTAAGCATCTGCCTTCGGCTCAGGTCATGATCCCAGGGTCCTGGGATCGAGCCCCGCATCGGGCTCCCTGCTCGGTGGGAAGCCTGCTTCTCCCTCTCCCACTCCCCCTGCTTGTGTTCCTGCTCTTGCTATGTCTCTCTGTCAAATAAATAAATAAAATCTTAAAAAAAAAAAAAAAAGAA
>NW_027979080.1:0-204 GCF_054177405.1 Leptonychotes weddellii
CCCCCCCCCCGTTCTGCCCGTCCCCAGGAGGGAACCAGGTGTGGCTACCTTGTCGCAGGTACGTCCCCAGGGCTGAGGTGGGAGCTACTTGGGAGCAACGACCCTTCCTGTCTGGGAAGGACTCAGCTCACTGGAGAGTGTAGAGGGGGTGGGGGCAGGGCAGAGAGAGAGCGAGGGCAGGAGAAGATTCCTGAAGAACAGAAA
>NW_027979081.1:0-204 GCF_054177405.1 Leptonychotes weddellii
AGATTGCTCTAGGTAGCATTGACATCTTCACAATATTTGTTCTTCCAATCCATGAGCATGGAACGTTTTTCCATTTCTTTGTGTCTTCCTCAATTTCTTTCATGAAATTTATAACAATGAGGATGATAGTCACACCTAGTTCACAGGGCTCTGCAGAGGATTAAGTGAGTTACAGGTAAAGCATTTAGAATAGTACCTGGCAGG
>NW_027979082.1:0-204 GCF_054177405.1 Leptonychotes weddellii
AGATTGTCATCAGTCCTCGGGAATTCAGGTTTTTGTTAACATGCCATAACCTAGCCTAGCCCACCCTGTATAGTGCATCATCCTTCTGATCCCAGTGATCTGTTCAGTGATGGGTTTGTAACTGATTTAGAGTGAGAATAACTCTCAGGGCCTTTATGCATATCCATGGGACAGCTTCCCCTTTTCCACTGAACTTGGAGTTAT
>NW_027979083.1:0-204 GCF_054177405.1 Leptonychotes weddellii
GTGGTGGGTATTGAGGAGGGCACGTTCTGCATGGAGCACTGGGTGTTGTGCACGAACAATGAATCATGGAACACTTCATCTAGAACTAATGATGTAATGTATGGGGATTAACATAAGAATAAAAAAAAAAAAAAAAGAAGTAAAAAGGGTCTGAGTTAAAAGTTCAGGGTTCACTCGTATGCATCACCTGCTGTGACTTTCAAA
>NW_027979084.1:0-204 GCF_054177405.1 Leptonychotes weddellii
GAGGGAGGCCAAGTGTCTCTCTCAAGGTCACACACCTAGTGGGTGGTAGGGCTGGGATTTGAACCCAGCCTGCCGGGGCCCAGCACCCACAGGCTTAACCCCCTCACCTCAGCTCCAAGGTGTTGCCCCTCCTGATCAAGAACCTTCGCTGGCTCCCCATCACAGCCTGAGTTTACCCTTGACCTCCTAAGGCTCCCCTGTGAA
>NW_027979085.1:0-204 GCF_054177405.1 Leptonychotes weddellii
AATACTCTTTTTGCTTTCCAAATTTCCCCCCAATGAGTTCCTCTTAAGTTTGTAACTGGGAAAATTATTTATAAATAAAAAAACTATGCACGGTTCAGGATATAGAACCATAAATAAATTTGTTGAAGTCACTGCAATCATATTAAGTCATTTTATTTTCTGTTTCTTTGAACTGTTTTATCTCAGTTTGAGGTAGACAGGAAA
>NW_027979086.1:0-204 GCF_054177405.1 Leptonychotes weddellii
GGGCGCCTGGGTGGCTCAGTTGGTTAAGCGACTGCCTTCGGCTCAGGTCATGATCCTGGAGTCCCGGGATCGAGTCCCGCATCGGGCTCCCTGCTCAGCGGGGAGCCTGCTTCTCCCTCTGACCCTCCCCCCTCTCATGTGCTCTCTCTCTCTCTCATTCTCTCTGTCTCAAATAAATAAATAAAATCTTTAAAAAAAAAAAAA
>NW_027979087.1:0-1088 GCF_054177405.1 Leptonychotes weddellii
GAGCAAGAGAACTCTCTCTCTCCTTTTTCTCAGGAGGTCACCAATCCTACTGTATTAGGATCCACCTTTATGACCTAATTTGACCTCAATTACCTCTTTAAAAGCCTTATCTCCAATACGGTCACAGAGGGGCTGGGGGAGGGCTTCAACATATGAATTTCTGGGGGCATATTTCAGTCCATAGCACCTGACATTATAGCCCTGCTTTATTTCCTCAAGGACTCTGCCAGCCTTTCAACACACCCATGATTATTCGCCATTTGAATCTGAGTACATTTTCCAGTTTACTTTTTATCCACTTGGATAAAGTGAATGTAGATGGAGAGAACTACTGTGCTTGGAGCCATGGGTCTCTAAATGCTCTCCAAAGAGCTGTAAATCAGCAGGAATTCTATGTGCCTTGCAGGTGTGAATTAACTGGCAGTGTTCCCCAACACTTCTATGTCAGGGGCAGCCGTGGTGTTCATAGAACACATGGAGATTTTCCTTTTCTATCTAGATTACAAACAAACCATTCAAACTCGGTGAAATTTTGTTGACAATGGCGGTCACTGCAGCCAGTTCTCAGATGTCCATGCTACCCTGCCCTCATAATTCAATCAAATGAAATTATTTTCCTGTTGAAGCAAGAACAAGCCACATCTTCCAACCTTCCATTGCATTCATGCCGTGCTCAGGTTTGGCAACTTCATCTCTCTTTAATAAGACCTTAATACCTACTTAATTTATTCTCCAGCCTTTTTCAAGACGGGCATATTCTCCGCTTATATAGGTAGTTCAGCACTGGCTAAAGGTTTGGTGCTTACTTGTGTCGTTTGTGTGGTTTGCTGGATTTTAAAGTCAGATAGTTCTGCTCTTTATTTCTTTGACCTTAGGAAGACTATCGGGAAAAAAGGTGGACCGCTTTGAGCTCTAAGTCGCACAATACCCAACAAATAATGGCTTAAGCAAAAGATAATAAATTATCTCATGTGCCTAAGATTCTTTTGGCCTCTTCCTTGTGGTACCCATAATCAATTCTGGCCTTAGATTCTCTTTTAATCACTCAAAACAATATTGCTTGAAGACTACTATATTGCAGGCACTAT
>NW_027979088.1:0-204 GCF_054177405.1 Leptonychotes weddellii
ACTTAACTTTAATATTTAACTATATTTTTTTTAAGATTTTATTTATTTATTTGAGAGAGAGAATGAGATAAAGAGAGAGAGCATGAGACGGGGGAGGGTCAGAGGGAGAAGCAGACCCCCTGCCGAGCAGGGAGCCCGACGCGGGACTCGATCCCGGGACTCCAGGATCATGACCTGAGCCGAAGGCAGTCGCTTAACCGACTG
>NW_027979089.1:0-204 GCF_054177405.1 Leptonychotes weddellii
AATATAATGAATAGGTAGCTGATCTAGTCATCTCTTTATCAATAGAGTTGCTAATGATGACCATGATTATTATTTTTTTTTATTCTTATGTTAATCCCCATACATTACATCATTAGTTCTAGATGAAGTGTTCCATGATTCATTGTTCGTGCACAACACCCAGTGCTCCATGCAGAACGTGCCCTCCTCAATACCCACCCCCAG
>NW_027979090.1:0-204 GCF_054177405.1 Leptonychotes weddellii
AAATTTGTATGGAATCAGAAAAGACCCTGAATCGCCAAGGAAATGTTGAAAAAGAAAAACAAAGCTGGGGGCATCACGTTGCCCGATTTCAAGCTATATTACAAAGCTGTGATCACTAAGACAGCATGGTACTGGCCCATGCTGGCTTTTATAAACTGCAGCTTGTTTATTAATAAGCTTCAATTTGTTCTTTCCGCCTTATGG
>NW_027979091.1:0-204 GCF_054177405.1 Leptonychotes weddellii
TGGAAAGAGCCGAGATGCCCTTCAACAGATGAATGGATAAAGAAGATGTGGTCCATATATACAATGGAATATTACTCAGCCATCAGAAAGGATGAATACCCAACTTTTACATCAACATGGATGGGACTGGAGGAGATTATGCTAAGTGAAATAAGTCAAGCAGAGAAAGTCAATTATCATATGGTTTCACTTATTTGTGGAACA
>NW_027979092.1:0-204 GCF_054177405.1 Leptonychotes weddellii
CTTCGTTAGAATGATTTAGCCCCTTGCTACTTAAAATGTGGTTTCTGACACAGGGGCGCAGGCCTCACCTGAGAGCTTAGGGGCGCAGGCCTCACCTGAGAGCTTAGGAGAAGCGCAGAGCCCTGGGTCCCACCTCAGACCTACTTTTATCAAGATCCCAGGTGATTCTCAGGCACATTAAAGCATGAGAACCGCTGATTCCAA
>NW_027979093.1:0-204 GCF_054177405.1 Leptonychotes weddellii
ACGATGGACTCTGAAAAACAAACTGAGGGTTCTAGAGGGGAGGGGGGTGGGAGGATGGGTTAGCCTGGTGGTGGGTATTGAGAAGGGCACGTTCTGCAAGGAGCACTGGGTGTTATGCACAAACAATGAATCATGGAACACTTCATCTAAAACTAATGATGTAATGTATGGGGATTAACATAAGAATAAAAAAAAAAAAACCCA
>NW_027979094.1:0-204 GCF_054177405.1 Leptonychotes weddellii
AGTAAGTAAGTAGTGGTATCCTTTCTTGTTTTTTATTTAATTTAATTTAATTTTATTATGTTATGTTTACCATACGTCACATCATTTGTTTTTGATTTAGCGTTCCATGATTCATTGTTTGTGTATAACACCCAGTGCTCCATTCAATACGTGCCCTCTTTAATACCCATCACCAGGCTAACCCATCCCCCCACCCCCCGCCCC
>NW_027979095.1:0-204 GCF_054177405.1 Leptonychotes weddellii
GAGCTAGAAAGGGAGCTCATTTCTGAGCAATAGCATAGTACTCGTAGTAACAGCAAAGATCCTTGATGACTCAAGGAATCATGGACACGGACAAACAGGAGCACATGCCCAGAGGAAGGAGAAAGGAACTGTTCCTCATTTTTCTTTTTTAAGTCCTTTCTAAGTCACTTTGTGGAATCAGGCATGTGTTTTGGTTTGGTCCTC
>NW_027979096.1:0-204 GCF_054177405.1 Leptonychotes weddellii
CCCCCAAAATTCCAGTAATAAGAATCAACCTTGGCTGGGGCGCCTGGGTGGCTCAGTTGGTTAAGCGACTGCCTTCGGCTCAGGTCATGATCCTGGAGTCCCGGGATCGAGTCCCGCATCGGGCTCCCTGCTCGGCAGGGAGTCTGCTTCTCCCTCTGACCCTCCTCCCTCTCATGCTCTCTGTCTCTCATTCTCTCTCAAATA
>NW_027979097.1:0-204 GCF_054177405.1 Leptonychotes weddellii
AGGGGCGCCTGGGTGGCTCAGTTGTTAAGCATCTGCCTTCGGCTCAGGTCATGATCCCAGGGTCCTGGGATCGAGCCCCGCATTGGGCTCCCTGCTCAGCGGGAAGCCTGCTTCTCCCTCTCCTGCTCCCCCTGCTTGTGTTCCCTCTCTCGCTGTGTCTCTCTCTGTCAAATAAATAAATAAAATCTTAAAAAAAAAAAAAAA
>NW_027979098.1:0-1088 GCF_054177405.1 Leptonychotes weddellii
TCGAGAAAGTGTTTTTTGTTTTTAAAGTGCCAATGTAGAAGGGTTAGACTGTAGACTTAGGATAAAATATTATCATATGATATGAAGGAACAGAATTGTGGTCAATAAGAAGTTTAAAAATGATATAAGACAACAACAAAAGTAAACTCCCTGAAATCCAAAGTCAGAGTTTTAAAAAAATTGTTTTGGTTCAAAATAACTCTTAGAAAATATTTTTGATCTATAAAGCCACCATAGACACTTGTGTATTTTTTTTATCATCAAGATCTCATTACTTCAAAAATATGTATTATAATTTGAGGGGTAATTAGGCATAAGAGCAGTTTTCTGTGTGTTCTTAGAACTATCCAGCTTTGACTTGGGGCTCTTTTCTAGTGCAGTTTCATTGAACCTCAATGCTATTTCCATAATAATGAACTTGGATTTTTCACTTGTCTTCATTTTTTTTTTAGAAATTAAGGGTTTGGTTTTGTTTTGGTCTAACTTGACAGTCCTCACCATTTTGTATTTTAGTTATTAAATTAAGAATATGTTAAATTTTCTAAAAAATATGTTCAGCTTTATTATACTTTATTCAGCCAAGCACCATCATATAACTACTACTTTTTATGGTTAAAATCAGAATGTTTTTATTTGTTTGCTCACTAGTGATTTCTGAATAATTTGTTTTGAACATCACTTCTAGAACTGAAGTGAAAAATCCAGGATATATGTGATGATGAATTGAAAATGTTACTACATGTTTATTTGTGGTGACACACTGACCACCTTTTCACATAGGCCATTAAAATTAACTGTTGCAATATTTCCTAGGTTAAATTTTGTACATATAATTATCTACAAGTTTTCTTCAACTTAGATTTTATTAACATGAGTGCACACTTACAGCATTTTTTTTTTAAAGATTTTATTTATTTATTTGACAGAGAAAGACACAGCGAGAGAGGGAACACAAACGGGGAGTGGGAGAGGGAGAAGCAGACTCCCTGCCGAGCAGGGAGCCCGATGCGGGACTCGATCCCGGGACTCCAGGATCATGACCTGAGCCGAAGGCAGTCGCTTAACCAACTGAGCCACCCAGGCGCCCC
>NW_027979099.1:0-204 GCF_054177405.1 Leptonychotes weddellii
GCACATTCTGCATGGAGCACTGGGTGTTATATGCCAACAATGAATCATGGAACACTACATCAAAAACTAATGATGTAATGTATGGTGATTAACATAACATGATAAAAAAAAAGAAAAAATATAAATAAAAAAGTTATTAACATAACATAATAAAACAAAAAAGTTAAAATAAAAATTAAAATAAATAAAATAAAATTTTAAAAA
>NW_027979100.1:0-204 GCF_054177405.1 Leptonychotes weddellii
CCCATTTTTTTTTTTTAAAGATTTTATTTATTTATTTTTTAGAGAGCGAGCGAGAGAGAAACAGCATGAGAGGGGAGAGGGTCAGAGGGAGAAGCAGGCTCCCCGCTGAGCCGGGAGCCCGATGTGGGACTCGATCCCAGGACCCTGGGATCATGACCTGAGCCGAAGGCAGACGCTTAACCATCTGAGCCACCCAGGCACCCA
>NW_027979101.1:0-204 GCF_054177405.1 Leptonychotes weddellii
AAAGACATCCTTTTAATAATTTCTCTATTATCTCCTTCTGTATTTCTTTTCCTTTTTTAAAATTTTATTATGTTAAGTTAGTCACCATACAATACATCATTAGTTTTTGATGTGGTGATCCATGAACCATTGTTTTCATATAACACCCAGTGCTCCATGCAGTACGTGCCCTCCTTAATACCCATCACCGGGCTAACCCCTGCC
>NW_027979102.1:0-204 GCF_054177405.1 Leptonychotes weddellii
CTTCAGCTGCTGGGCTTCATTTAAACCTTGGTCATTAAAAAGCTGTTCCTCTGTTTCCTCTGCGTGGTTCATATTTAGCCAAAGAGATTTATTTCTCCAATAAACCCCACTCTCCAGACAGCCGCATTCATCTGCTCCTCCTACTGAGGAAAGAAAAGAAGTCACCTAGAACTCTGGCGCTGGTGAAAGCAGAAAAAATTACCA
>NW_027979103.1:0-204 GCF_054177405.1 Leptonychotes weddellii
AGGGCTTTTTTTTTTTTTTAAAGATTTTATTTATTTATTTGACAGAGAGAGAGATAGCGAGAGCAGGAACACAAGCAGGGGGAGTGGGAGAGGGAGAAGCAGGCTTCCCGCCGAGCAGGGAACCCGATGTGGGACTCGATCCCAGGACCCTGGGATCATGACCTGAGCCGAAGGCAGACGCTTAACGACTGAGCCACCCCAGGC
>NW_027979104.1:0-204 GCF_054177405.1 Leptonychotes weddellii
CTAATTGGTCTCCCTGCATCTACCTCTGCCCTTTTTGGTCTAGTCCTAAACCTGTGGTAGAGTGACCCCTTTATTTATTATTTCTTTTAAGATGTTATTTTTTTTTTAAAGATTTTATTTATTTATTTGAGACAGAGAGAATGAGAGAGAGAGAGCACATGAGAGGGGTGAGGGTCAGAGGGAGAAGCAGGCTCCCTGCCGAGC
>NW_027979105.1:0-204 GCF_054177405.1 Leptonychotes weddellii
AAGGCAGGCTCACACCCAGGTGGCAGACTCACAAACCATGATCTTGGCTATAGACCTAGAAATAGTTCCATACCCCTGAAGAATTGGTTGTAGGCTTGTTGGCTTTGATTCTGGCACCAGCACCATATAGCAAGAGACCCAGGAAGATTCATGCCCACCTATGCATCAGGGAATGGATATACAGACCTCTGTCCCAGCTGTGAA
>NW_027979106.1:0-204 GCF_054177405.1 Leptonychotes weddellii
GTCAGTGGACAGAAGGCTACACAAACTGTCGTACAACCATGGGACAGGACGTCATGGCACCGTAGCAAGGGATGGAGCTCGGACATGTGCTAGCACATGGGTGGACCCTAAGACCGTGCTGCTGAGTGAAACGGGCCAGTCACAAAGGACACATACGACACTATTCCCTTTATATGACATGTCCATAACAGGCAAATCTATGGA
>NW_027979107.1:0-204 GCF_054177405.1 Leptonychotes weddellii
GTCAGTGGACAGAAGGCTACACAAACTGTCGTACAACCATGGGACAGGACGTCATGGCACCGTAGCAAGGGATGGAGCTCGGACATGTGCTAGCACGTGGGTGGACCCTAAGACCGTGCTGCTGAGTGAAACGGGCCAGTCACAAAGGACACATACGACACTATTCCCTTTATATGACATGTCCATAACAGGCAAATCTGTGGA
>NW_027979108.1:0-204 GCF_054177405.1 Leptonychotes weddellii
CTCCCGGCTAGGCAGACAGTCAGCCATGGGGACGTACTGACCTCCAGGACATCTGCAGTCATCGATGGCCTCCGTGGCTGCTTGGCCATTGGGCTAATCCTTGCCCCATCTGTGGGGAGGACCCCTGACAGGCTGAGGAAGACCCCAGGCCCAGATTCAGCAGGTCTATGGAACGGTCAGAGCCACTAAAGGTGACCCGTGTTA
>NW_027979109.1:0-1088 GCF_054177405.1 Leptonychotes weddellii
GCCCGGAGACGCGGTCGCGTGATTTAGGAGGATGGAGTATTTATGCTTCTGATGCAGGGGGGCCGTCCCCACACAGCCTGAAAACGAGTTATTTTTGGCAGGTGCCAGGAAAAGCACTGGGGAGGCCCTGCGGTTCGCCGGCTGCAAGATCCCTCCGGGGGCAGATGGGCCCAAGCGCTACCTCTCACCCTCCAGAGACCTTGGCTGGTTCTCTTGACCCCTGTGCCTCAGTTTCCCTATCCTGGGCTCGTGCAGCCCCAACTCCTGCCCAGGTCTCCCTCCAGTTGGCCAGGCCACCTCTGGGGTGTGATTTTTCCAGTGGATTTTCACCTGGCAGCCCCGTGTGCCGAGGTCCTGCCGTGGGGGGTGTGTGTGGGGCTGCGGATGGATTTGACTCTGGAACATCTCCACGTGGAAGCTGGAGAGAGGCGAAATTATGTCGATGGCAGCACGTGCAGCACCCACCCCCTCCCCCACGCCCACTCTATGCTCCCTGGTGCAGCCACTGTCAGGGCAGGTGTCCCCTTTTGGAAGGGACTTGTCACATTAGAATCACAGCATCCTGGGACCTCTGGGACCCTCTGTACCAACGTCCTCACGTAGCGAGAGGAATCTGCTCTGGGTCTGCCTCACACCTGGGCCCTGCGGTCTGCACCAGCCTCCCCGGGCTGCCCCCTCCCACTTCCCCTGGCTCTTGCCCTGCGCCCAGCCCCTGCTGAGTCCCCCAGCGCGCATCTCCATGGCGGGCTCAAGTCTGATCCAATCATAGGATCATCAATAAATCTTCTCTGACCCCCGTAGATCCCTCCCTGGTAAACACGCCTTACCAAGAGCAGGCCCACTCGGGAGTCCACCCAGAGGGATGCGTTCCTCTGGCCGCTCACTTTGGTAGGTTCGTTCAGCACTAACTAAGCAGCGGGCCTGCCCCAGGAAGCGAGGACACAGAGAATGCAGCACTCCCTACCTCCTACCGCTGTGCGCCACGGTGCATGCAGAGGGAGCTACCCGCCACGGCACCACGAAACATGCTGCACACGAGCCGTGCGTGACGAGGAGCTAGCCCGCAATGCCACACAGAGAGCCTGGCC
>NW_027979110.1:0-204 GCF_054177405.1 Leptonychotes weddellii
AGTCCATCATCTCTCATGATTCGTCTCCCCCTCTGATTTCCCCCACTTCATTCGTCCCCTCCTGCTATCTTCTTCTTCTTCTTTTTTTTAAATATATTGTATTATTTGTTTCAGAGGTACAGATCTGTGATTCAACAGTCTTGCACAATTCACAGCACTCACCATAGCACATACCTTCCCCAATGTCTATCACCCAGCCACCCC
>NW_027979111.1:0-204 GCF_054177405.1 Leptonychotes weddellii
GCATTTCGTTACAGCAGAAAGGATACAGCGCTGGCATGATTTATACCAACAAAGACGGCTACGCACCGCATCACACTGGACCACTCTCTTTTAAATTTATGTGGTTCTCCTAGATGCCTGTCAATGCAGGGGTATAATAACCCAATCACAGCTGTGGAAAAAAGGAGAAAAAAAATTAAGTCATCTCCAATGCTGTACCGGCAA
>NW_027979112.1:0-204 GCF_054177405.1 Leptonychotes weddellii
CTCCGGGCTAGGCAGACAGTCAGCCATGGGGACGTACTGACCTCCAGGACATCTGCAGTCATCGATGGCCTCCGTGGCTGCTTGGCCATTGGGCTAATCCTTGCCCCATCTGTGGGGAGGACCCCTGACAGGCTGAGGAAGACCCCAGGCCCAGATTCAGCAGGTCTATGGAACGGTCAGAGCCACTAAAGGTGACCCGTGTTA
>NW_027979113.1:0-204 GCF_054177405.1 Leptonychotes weddellii
CCACGTTGGTCAGGGTTCACTTGCCAAGAGCAGCAGTCCAAGCAGAGAAGGATTGATTACAGGGCGATAAATGACTCCCGGGATAGTTGGGAAGGCGGGAGAAATTGAAGAAACTCTAAGTGGAGTTTCCAGGAACGACTCCCAAAGTCACAATGCAGAATTGGGCCACCAGGGAGCTGCGGTCCTGTCATCATTCCAGCGGCA
>NW_027979114.1:0-204 GCF_054177405.1 Leptonychotes weddellii
CAGAAGCGGCCGACGGAGGCCCCTCCCCCGCCGTCTATCCTCCCGAATATCACCTCGGATTCACTTCTCCGCACGTCCTACCTTCCAGAAAGTGGTCGCTTTTCTGTTCAGAGAGTTGTTGCTATTCCTTTCTTCGATCTCCTGTTGGGTTTGTAGGTGTTCAGAATGGTTTGATCCCTATCCAGCTGAATTCCTGAGAGGAGA
>NW_027979115.1:0-204 GCF_054177405.1 Leptonychotes weddellii
CTGTTGGGGCGCCCGGGTGGCTCAGTCGTTAAGCGGCTGCCTTCGGCTCAGGTCGTGGTCCCAGGGTCCTGGGATCGAGCCCCGCATCAGGCTTCAGTCTCCCTGCTCGGCGGAGAGCCTGCTTCTCCCTCTCCCTCTCTCTGCTGCTCTGCCTACTTGTGCTCTCTCTCTCTGTGTTAAACAAATAAATAAAAATCTTTAAAA
>NW_027979116.1:0-204 GCF_054177405.1 Leptonychotes weddellii
CAGAAGCACGATGGCCAGATCCGGGCCGTTCGGAACCAACGGGCTGCAGCCGCCCTCGGCTGACTCGGGCAGAGCAGGGCCGGGCGCAGACGCAGGGCCCTGGGGGCTCTCAGAGGAGGGCCCACAAGCACGGCATGGCGGGTCTCAGAGGCCTTCCGGCCGGGAGCCCCATCCAAGCGCCCGGGGATCCTGGAGGCCCTGCTC
>NW_027979117.1:0-204 GCF_054177405.1 Leptonychotes weddellii
GAACTATGAATCATGGAACACTTCATCTAGAACTAATGATGTAATGTATGGGGATTAACATAAGAATAAAAAAAAATCTTATCTTTAAGAAAAGCACTAAATACAAAAGAGGTACTCAAAAAAATGTTAGTTTTCATCCTCCCCACTCTCCTCTCCCTTCCCCCAAGGTCTTGCACAAAGGCACTCAATGAACATCTGGGTGAA
>NW_027979118.1:0-204 GCF_054177405.1 Leptonychotes weddellii
TGGGTGGCTCAGTTGGTTAAGCGACTGCCTTCGGCTCAGGTCATGATCCTGGAGTCCCGGGATCGAGTCCCGCATCGGGCTCCCTGCTCGGCAGGGAGTCTGCTTCTCCCTCTGACCCTCCTCCCTCTCATGCTCTCTGTCTCTCATTCTGTCTGTCTCAAATAAATAAATAAAATCTTTAAAAAAAAAAAAAAAAAAAGAAAA
>NW_027979119.1:0-204 GCF_054177405.1 Leptonychotes weddellii
GGCGCCTGGGTGGCTCAGTCGTTAAGCGTCTGCCTTCGGCTCAGGTCATGATCCCAGGGTCCTGGGATCGAGCCCCGCATCCAGCTCCCTGCTCCGCGGGAAGCCTGCTTCTCCCTCTCCCACTCCCCCTGCTTGTGTTCCCTCTCTCGCTGTGTCTCTCTCTGTCAAAATAAATAAATAAAATCTTTAAAAAAAAAAAAAAGA
>NW_027979120.1:0-1088 GCF_054177405.1 Leptonychotes weddellii
CCCCTGCTTGTGTTCCCTCTCTCGCTGTGTCTCTCTCTGTCAAATAAATAAATAAAATCTTTAAAAAATAAAAAATAAAAAAAAATAAAAAGGGAGAATAAAGGGACAAACTTCAGAATCCAGTCTTCACCTTTCCCCTTACTCAACTTCCGGCCCCCACCCTCACCCAGGAACTCCGAGAACTGACCTCAGCGTCCTTCCGTTCTGCTATGAGAAGCTAAGAAAGGTGATTTTGTGGGCATACGAATTTATACAGACAATCCCTGACCTATGATGGTCCCGTGCGATTTTTTGAATTTATGATGGCCTTAAAGTGGCTATGCATTCAGGAGAAACCACACTTTGAATGTGAATCTGGATCTTTCCCAGGCTAGCGAGAGGTGGTGCGGGCCCCTCTGGTGATGATGGCCAATGGCAGCACAGCTCCCAGTCGGCCATCCGATCACAAGTGTAAACAACCATATGCTGACGACCCTTCTACCCCCACATGGCCACCCTTTCACTTTCAGTATAGCATTCAATAAATTATGTGAGGTGGTCAACACCTTATTATAAAACAAGCCTTGTGTTAGATGATTTTGCCCAAAGGCAGGCTAATGTAAGCGTTCTGAGCTCATTTAATGTAGGCCAGGCTAAGCTACGGTATTCAGAAGGTTAGGTGTATTAAATGCATTTTCCATGTATGATATTTTGAACTGATGATGCGTTTATCAACACATAACCCCCGTTCTAAATGGAGGAAGATCCATACTCACTACATCAGCTTGTTATATTTGTATACATCAGCTGGTTGCCTCTGGATACTTATTTATGATTTATACTCTGTCCTTTATCAATGAGTCCATTTCCCCAGGACCTGGAACATTGTTTGGCACAGAATATGCACCCAACAAATACTTGCTGAATGAATGAATGAATGAATGAATGAATGAATGAATGAACGAACCACAAACTTCCATGGCTAGGCAAAATAACAGCGGTGCCCAGACAAGGACTTTTTCTTCCCAGCTTCTGCTAATTCTGAACTAGTGACTCGTAAAGATACTTAATATGTTTTTCCTTCTACACAATATTAGTGCTAATTAAAT
>NW_027979121.1:0-204 GCF_054177405.1 Leptonychotes weddellii
ATTATGAATTCCTCATATCAGTGAGATCATATGATACATGTCTTTCTCTGTTTGACTTATTTCACTCAACATAATACCCTCCAGTTCCATCCACGTCGTTGCAAATGGCAAGATCTCATTCCTTTTTTGAGATTTATTTATTGGTGGGGGGGAAGAGCAGAGGGAAAGAAGAGACTCCACACTGAGCACAGAGCCCCACTCAGG
>NW_027979122.1:0-204 GCF_054177405.1 Leptonychotes weddellii
CATCTATCTTCACTAATGAACTAATATTGGCACACCGTTACTAACTAAACTCCATGTTTTATCTAGATTTCCTCATTTTTTTAATCAATAACATTTTACTGTTCCAGGATCCCTTTAGGATGCCATATACATTTAGTTGTCATCTCTACTCAGGCTCCTCCAACTCCTGTGATGGTTTCTCAAAATTTCCTTGTTTTTGATGAC
>NW_027979123.1:0-204 GCF_054177405.1 Leptonychotes weddellii
AAAAAGTTAACTTTGAAAGACTAAAGAATCATGGTAAAAAAGCCATGAATTCTATGTGCTGTATTCCCCTAGCACTGGAGTTCTGCCGTTCTCATTGATCAGTAAACTTGGTCTTGGCTGGCTGTTCTTGCTGATCATCTGGGGCAGAGGCCTGTTGCCATGGTTCCCAGATATCTTTGCTGGAGGCGGAATTGCACCACCCTT
>NW_027979124.1:0-204 GCF_054177405.1 Leptonychotes weddellii
AAACCAAACCACAATAAGCTATCACTTCATACTAGTCAGAATAGCTAGCAACAAAAAGAAATAACAAGTGTTGGTGAGGATGTAGAAGAAAGGGAACCCTCATGCACTGTTGGTAGGAATGTAAATTGGTACAACCATTGTGGAGAACAGTATGGAGGCTCCTCAAAAATTAAAAATAGAAATACCATACAACCCAGTACTTCT
>NW_027979125.1:0-204 GCF_054177405.1 Leptonychotes weddellii
ATGTTTTTCGCCTTTGGAGGGAGCTGGACTTCATGATCTTTTCAATAAGCCTACATAACTGTGTACTAAATGTTGCAGTCTTTTGGCCATGCATCATCTACTGTCTCTCTGTGATATCAGTATATCCCCCAGTATATTTCTTTCACTTGGCTCCCTTCTCCATTCTCTGAGTATGGAATTCTAATGTAGTTGACATCACTCACC
>NW_027979126.1:0-204 GCF_054177405.1 Leptonychotes weddellii
GTATGAAAGAGGGCACGTTCTGCATGGAGCACTGGGTGTTATGCACAAACAATGAATCATGGAACACTACATATAAAACTAATGATGTAATGTATGGGGATTAACATAACAATAAAATAATTTTTTTAAAAAAGACACAGATGTAGTGAAAAGAAGGGCCATATATACCCCAATGTTCATAGCAGCAATGTCCACAATAGCCAA
>NW_027979127.1:0-204 GCF_054177405.1 Leptonychotes weddellii
GGGCGCCTGGGTGGCTCAGTCGTTAAGCATCTGCCTTCGGCTCAGGTCATGATCCCAGGGTCCTGGGATCGAGCCCCGCATCGGGCTCCCTGCTCGGTGGGAAGCCTGCTTCTCCCTCTCCCACTCCCCCTGCTTGTGTTCCTGCTCTTGCTATGTCTCTCTGTCAAATAAATAAATAAAATCTTAAAAAAAAAAAAAAGAAAA
>NW_027979128.1:0-204 GCF_054177405.1 Leptonychotes weddellii
AGATCAAACAAGAATGGCTACGAAAAATAATAGTGGAAGATGGGGGAAGTCTTCACCTTGCTTCATTACACAGTGTTTTCCTTTCTTGTATTTGTTTGAAAATAGCTAGGAGAAGTGATAGAATGTGCCTTGGGTTTCTTCAGGCAGCTAAAGCAAAGTACCACAGACTGGGTAGCTTATACACAACAAAAATGTGCTTCTTAA
>NW_027979129.1:0-204 GCF_054177405.1 Leptonychotes weddellii
ATGGTTTGTCTACCCCTCCGATTTCCCCCCCTTCAATCTTCCCCTCCTGCTCTCTTCTTCTTCTTCTTCTTTTTTTTCTGAACATATATTGCATTATTTCTTTCAGAGGTACAGATCTGAGATTCAACACTCTTGCACAATTCACAGCGCTTACCAGAGCACATACCCTCCCCAGTGTCTATCACCCAGTCACCCCATTGGCGG
>NW_027979130.1:0-204 GCF_054177405.1 Leptonychotes weddellii
ACCTACACCTACACCTGCATATACACCTGCACCTACACCTGCACCTACACTTGCACCTACACCTGCACCTACACCTGCATATATACCTGCACCTACACCTGCACCTACACCTGCACTTATACCTGCACCCGCAACTATACTTGCATGCACACCTGAGCCTGCACCTACACCAGCACCTGCACATGCACATAGACCTGCATTTGC
>NW_027979131.1:0-1088 GCF_054177405.1 Leptonychotes weddellii
TGACCTGAGCCGAAGGCAGTCGCTTAACCAACTGAGCCACCCAGGCGCCCCAACATTTTCTTCTTTTACATATACATATATATTTGCTCCTCTTCATATGTATCTATTTTACACACACACACACACACACTCTTAGCTCCTGCTTATTCCTGCTTCAAGTAGAAAACGTTTTCTCCAGCTGGAAGAATTCCCTTTAGTATTTCTTGTAGTACAGCTCTTGTGATGAATTCTTTAGATTTTGTGGGACATAGTTTTCCATGGACTGCTACTTCAAACACCTGCCCTTTAAACAATGAATGCGGGTAAAGGTGGACCTTGTAGGCAAGCAAGGAAAATATTGGATAAATATTTTGCATTAGGTGGGACTTTGATTCTCAGATCACACTGGTGTGGGCAACAAACCTCTTTCTTTGATCAGATGTCACTGCTTGTCTTAATGATTTCTGAATTAGCAGTTCTGTGGAAGGTTTTATACATTTCACCCAACATAAATATTGACTTATTTTGTCACCTTTGTTAATTGATCTTAACGTAAGAGTGCATGGCTTATGGTGAATACCCAATAAATACTTGCTAACTGGATGAACTTGAAAAGAGGTTTTTAAAAATAAAAATCATTATATTTTAGACCCAAAGATAAATATAAGCACACTCTTACCACTTGTCAGCTTCTCAGACTATTCTGATCAGCAAGCATGCCTAATAAACATCAGTTACATAAGCCAAACATTGAGCAAAGTGAAACATATGGCATTTAACAACAGATTTTCTGGTTACAACTGCAAGAGGGATATTTGAAGAAAAACTTTGAATGTGCAAAATTTTTTCTAACTGGATCATGGCAAAAGTCACACTCTTTCTGTTGGATTTGATGCAGCATTATATTAATATTACATAATTAGAAACATTATAAATCACAAACAGACTCCCATCCAGATGGAAATGAGTGTAATTATAGGAAATGATCACATAACATCATTAATTGAAATTTAGGTGGAACAAATTTTATATTTAGGAAATTGGTAATTATCAAAAATACTCTTCATTTACACCTGAATTACATTAAAAAGCAAATGACTCATACATAT
>NW_027979132.1:0-204 GCF_054177405.1 Leptonychotes weddellii
ACCTGCACACACGCACACACTTCTCACCAAGGTAGCTTGTGAGCCCTGTGGGAGTGGGAACACACTGTCATTTTTGCTGTGGTATTCCGAATTTCTGGTAGAAGCTCAGAATTTTTTGTTGACTGAAAAAATGTTGATGCAATATGATTCCAGCATGGGGTGCCTGGGTGGCTCAGATGGTTAAGCATCTGCCTTCGGCTCAGG
>NW_027979133.1:0-204 GCF_054177405.1 Leptonychotes weddellii
TGAGAGACGATGGACTCTGAAAAACAAACTGAGGGTTCTAGAGGGGAGGGGGGTGGGAGGATGGGTTGGCCTGGTGGTGGGTATTGAGGAGGGCACGTTCTGCATGGAGCACTGGGTGTTGTGCACGAACAATGAATCATGGAACACTTTATCTAGAACTAATGATGTAATGTATGGGAATTAACATAAGAATAAAAAACAAAA
>NW_027979134.1:0-204 GCF_054177405.1 Leptonychotes weddellii
AGCATAAGTCAAACATGCAGAGGGCCTTCACACAATAGAATGACTAAAAATGCTGATTTATCCTCTATTCTACTCCATCACCACCAAATACATTTTAGGAACAACAGATTTCCCCCTATAGTACAGACAATGTAAGTAAAATAATGTTATCTTCCATGCTTGAAATTCTCCAAAGCCTTCCCACAACACTTATAATAAATCCAT
>NW_027979135.1:0-204 GCF_054177405.1 Leptonychotes weddellii
GGTCATGGGAGAGAAAGGGAGAAGTGTTGGAGTGATCTTAGAGTCGATCTAGTCCACCCCCCTCACTTGGCACAGGAGGAAACCCAGGAACATATAAATGGCTGGTCCAAGGTCACACGGCAAGTCAGGACAGAGCTAGAGAGGAGGCCCAGTAGCCCATCTCCTCACGCCTCCTCAGGGCCCACAGATACCCGGTCCCCGTGA
>NW_027979136.1:0-204 GCF_054177405.1 Leptonychotes weddellii
CCTTTCATATGTAGTGCACCTATTTCCTGGATAGGTCTGGCCAATAGAAGGCATTTGTGGAGGGTAAGACAGGAAGGGGAGGAAAAAAAAACAAACAACAAAGTCCTCTGTTACCTGTCTTTACTCTCTGTAGCACATGGTAGGCCATGTCCGGGTTCTCATCAGATGGCCCTGATTTTGTATTCTAGTACCTCCTGCTGTTCC
>NW_027979137.1:0-204 GCF_054177405.1 Leptonychotes weddellii
ACGATGGACTCTGAAAAACAAACTGAGGGTTCTAGAGGGGAGGGGGGTGGGAGGATGGGTTAGCCTGGTGGTGGGTATTGAGAAGGGCACGTTCTGCAAGGAGCACTGGGTGTTATGCACAAACAATGAATCATGGAACACTTCATCTAAAACTAATGATGTAATGTATGGGGATTAACATAAGAATAAAAAAAAAAAACCCAC
>NW_027979138.1:0-204 GCF_054177405.1 Leptonychotes weddellii
ATTTCTTTTTTTTTTTTTTTAAAGATTTTATTTATTTATTTGACAGAGAGAGACAGTGAGAGAGGGAACACAAGCAGGCAGAGTAGGAGAGGGAGAAGCAGGCTCCCCGCTGAGCAGAGAGCCCGATGCGGGGCTCGATCCCAGGATCCTGGGATCATGACCTGAGCCGAAGGCAGACGCTTAACGACTGAGCCACCCAGGCGC
>NW_027979139.1:0-204 GCF_054177405.1 Leptonychotes weddellii
ATTGCACTACTGGGTATTTACCCCAAAGATACAAAAGTAGGGATCCGAAGGGGTACGTGCACCCCGATGTTTATAGCAGCAATGTCCACAATAGCCAAACTGTGGAAAGAGCCAAGATGTCCATCGACAGATGAATGGATAAAGAAGATGTGGTATATATATACAATGGAATATTATGCAGCCATCAAAAGGAATGAGATCTTG
>NW_027979140.1:0-204 GCF_054177405.1 Leptonychotes weddellii
AAGATGTCCATCGACAGATGACTGGATAAAGAAGATGTGGTATATATATACAATGGAATATTATGCAGCCATCAAAAGGAATGAGATCTTGCCATTTGCAACGACGTGGATGGAACTGGAGGGTATTATGTTGAGTGAAATAAGTCAAACAGAGAAAGACATGTATCATATGATCTCATTGATATGAGGAATTCTTAATTGCAG
>NW_027979141.1:0-204 GCF_054177405.1 Leptonychotes weddellii
AATAACTTGTGGCTTCTATCTGAAACTCAGGTGGGTTTGATGCCTGAATATAGAGTATTTGCTTGTTATAAAGAAAATATAGCCAATAATTTTAATTTAGGTTGACTCAGTAAATATATAGGATATTTGCACAGCACTGTTAACAAGTTTTTTTTTTAAAGATTTTATTTATTTATTTGACAGAGAGAGACACAATGAGAGAGG
>NW_027979142.1:0-1088 GCF_054177405.1 Leptonychotes weddellii
CCTCATAAAATGAGTTTGGAAGTTTTCCTTCCATTTCTATTTTTTGGAACAGTTTCAGAAGAATAGGTATTAATTCTTCTTTAATGTTTGGTAGAATTCCCGTGGGAAGCCATCTGGCCCTGGGCTCTTGTTCGTTGGGAGATTTTTGATGACTGCTTCTATTTTCTTAGTGGTTATAGGTCTGTTCAGGTTTTCTATTTCTTCCCGGTTCAGTTTTGGTAGTTGATACATCTCTAGGAATGCATCCATTTCTTCCAGATTATCTAATTTGCTGGCATATAGTTGCTCATAATATGTTCTTATAATTTTTTTTTAAAGATTTTATTTGTTTATTTGACAGAGAGAGACACAGCAAGAGAGGGAACACCAGCAGGGGGAGTGGGAGAGGGAGAAGCAGGCTTCCCGCCGAGCTGGGAGCCCGATGTGGGGCTTGATCCCAGGACCCTGGGATCATGACCTGAGCCGAAGGCAGATGCTTAATGACTGAGCCACCCAGGCGCCCCAATATGTTGTTATAATTGTTTGTATTTCTTTGGTGTTGGTTGTGATCTCTCATCTGTCATTCATGATTTTATTTATTTGGGTCCTTTCTCTTTTCTTTTGGATAAGTCTGGCCAGGGGTTTGTCAATCTTCTTAATTCTTTCAAAGAACCAGCTCCTAGTTTCGTTGATCTGTTCTACTGTTCTTTTGGTTTCTATTTCATTGATTTCTGCTCTGACCTTTATTATTTCTCTTCTCCTGCGGGGTTTAGGCTTTATTTGCTGTTCTTTCTCATCTGTGTAGGGTTAGGTTGTGTATTTGAGACCTTTCTTAGTTCTTGAGAAAGGCTTGTATTGCTATATACTTGCCTCTTAGGACTGCCTTTGCTGCATCCCAAATTTATTGAACAGTTGTTTTCATTTTCATTTGTTTCCATGAATTTTTTTAATTCTTCTTTAATTTCCTGGTTGACCCATTCATTCTTTATAGGATTCTCTTTGGCCTCATGTATTTGAGTTCTTTCCAACTTTCCTCTTGTGATTGAGTTCTAGTTTCAAAGTATTGTGGTCTGAAAATAGGCAGGGAATGATCCCAATCTTTTGGTACC
>NW_027979143.1:0-204 GCF_054177405.1 Leptonychotes weddellii
AGATTGTCATCAGTCCTCGGGAATTCAGGTTTTTGTTAACATGCCATAACCTAGCCTAGCCCACCCTGTATAGTGCATCATCCTTCTGATCCCAGTGATCTGTTCAGTGATGGGTTTGTAACTGATTTAGAGTGAGAATAACTCTCAGGGCCTTTATGCATATCCATGGGACAGCTTCCCCTTTTCCACTGAACTTGGAATTAT
>NW_027979144.1:0-204 GCF_054177405.1 Leptonychotes weddellii
GCCTGGGTGGCTCAGTCGTTAAGCGTCTGCCTTCGGCTCAGGTCATGATTCCAGGTCCTGGGATCGAGCCCCGCATCGGGCTCCCTGCTCCGCGGGAAGCCTGCTTCTCCCTCTCCCACTCCCCCTGCTTGTGTTCCCTCTCTCGCTGTGTCTCTCTCTCTGTCAAATAAATAAATAAAATCTTTAAAAAAAAAAAAAAGAAAA
>NW_027979145.1:0-204 GCF_054177405.1 Leptonychotes weddellii
ACTGGTTTTAATATATATGATTAAATAGATCTATTAAATTATAAGTTATAAATATGTAATAGATTTAATTTTATATTTATATGTTATCAAGGCAGAATGAGTAGAAGTATATTACTCTCTTGTTTTTAGAATTTGTTGAAAATAATGTTTCAGGTTTGTCATTTGACTTTTCATGTTTTTGGTGATTTTTTTTTTTTTTTAAGA
>NW_027979146.1:0-204 GCF_054177405.1 Leptonychotes weddellii
TAATTAGCTGGGCTATCAGGTTTGCATTTGCACAGATAAATTTTGCCTGCAGAGTAGAAAAGATTGAAGGCCGGATAGAATGGATATGGGTAGACCCGCCAGGAGGCTCGTGGATGGAGCAGCCCAGATGGGAGACAGGAGCTGTGGACAGGGTGGTGGTGTGATGGAAAAGTGGGCCCATTAGAAAGAGATTTAGGAGATGAA
>NW_027979147.1:0-204 GCF_054177405.1 Leptonychotes weddellii
AAACGAAACCACAATAAGCTATCACTTCATACTAGTCAGAATAGCTAGCAACAAAAAGAAATAACAAGTGTTGGTGAGGATGTAGAAGAAAGGGAACCCTCATGCACTGTTGGTAGGAATGTAAATTGGTACAACCATTGTGGAGAACAGTATGGAGGCTCCTCAAAAATTAAAAATAGAAATACCATACAACCCAGTACTTCT
>NW_027979148.1:0-204 GCF_054177405.1 Leptonychotes weddellii
AATACTCTTTTTGCTTTCCAAATTTCCCCCCAATGAGTTCCTCTTAAGTTTGTAACTGGGAAAATTATTTATAAATAAAAAAACTATGCACGGTTCAGGATATAGAACCATAAATAAATTTGTTGAAGTCACTGCAATCATATTAAGTCATTTTATTTTCTGTTTCTTTGAACTGTTTTATCTCAGTTTGAGGTAGACAAGAAA
>NW_027979149.1:0-204 GCF_054177405.1 Leptonychotes weddellii
ACATCCTGAACATCCTCGAGCTGAATTTCTTCATTCGTTAATTGGAAGTAACAGTGACATGGATTCTTCAACAAAGCCGTAAAGTTAGAATTCAATAATAAGCTAACACATAAAGAAAGGATGTGATTGGGGCGCCTGGATGGCTCAGTTGGTTAAGCGACTGCCTTCAGCTCAGGTCATGGTCCCAGGGTCCTGGGATGGAGC
>NW_027979150.1:0-204 GCF_054177405.1 Leptonychotes weddellii
GAATAAACACTGAAATATAGCAATCATGTCTTCAACTTCTACAATTGTCTTTATGTGCCGACTAACATTTATGCAGCCTCTTACAGATCTTTTACCATGTATTGTAAGTTTTAGCAGTTCTGATAACATCACTAGTAGTATATAACCATGCAGAAAGCACATCACACTGACAGCACATCGGCAAAGATTCTGCACAGGTATATC
>NW_027979151.1:0-204 GCF_054177405.1 Leptonychotes weddellii
AGCATATATGACCATCGTACTTTCAATATTGGCAAAGAAAGTCTAAATTAAATCAAAACATGTCCACTTACTGTGTTCTTCCCATCTATATAACCATTTTAATCAAGCCAATATCAAAAGGAAGTACAAAAACCAGTACTTGAGCTACTTCATGGAACAGGTGGAATGAGAAGATCTGGGAAAATAGTTCAGATTAAAACCTTA
>NW_027979152.1:0-1087 GCF_054177405.1 Leptonychotes weddellii
GTACCCCTTCGGATCCCTACTTTTGTATCTTTGGGGTAAATACCCAGTAGTGCAATTGCTGGATCATATGGTAGCTCTATTTTCAACTTTTTGAGGAACCTCCATACAGTTTTCCAGAGTGGCTGCACCAGCTTGCATTCCCACCAACAGTGTAGGAGGGTTCCCCTTAAGGAGAAGGAGATATAGCACTTAGGTGTGGATTTCAAATATTTTTCAGTACAGAAATACAAAATTCCCTGAACTATATAAATTATAATATCTCTGGCAGTGGTTCTCAAAGTGGTTGCGGGACACGTGGCAATAACACCCCAAGGGAATGTCTTAAAAATGCAAACTCCCAACCGCTACCCTAGACCTATTGAATCAGCAACTCTGGGGGTGGGACCAGCAATCTGTGCTTTAAGAAGCCCTCCAGGTGATTCTGATACATGCCAAAGTTTAAGAACCACTGATTCGGGGGGCGGGGTGCAGAACTGGGGTGTTTTCAAAGTTTCCCAGATTCCAGTGTGCACCCAGGGATGAGAACCACAGCTGTAGACCTAAGAGCAGCAGTTCTCAACCTTGGCTGCACGTTTGAAACACATGAAGAACTTTTAAAAGTCCAGATGCTCAGGTTGCTGGACCAATCACAGGAATCTCTGGAGTGGCATCCATAGTTTTCAAATCTCCCAAGATGGCACCAATATTGATGTCAAGCCAAGCTTGAGAACCTCTGCCTTCTAGAATTCCACAGTGAACTTAAGTGTGTTTTCTCCTTGTCAAATGGCAGAAGCTTTTCCGTGAATATGGGCCCTTAGACTTAGAAATAAAAAATGCTAATTTAATGATATTCTGTGCCTGTTGGTTACCAGATCTGCCTGGGGTATATCTATTAAGAGTGAGTCTTTGGAATTTTCTGGAAAGTCAGGTGGGAATATATCCATTGGGGCCATCAGACTCCTTTGGAAGACTTGGACCTCTTTTGGGGGAAATAAAAAGTCATTAGATAAATCATGACAATGAAAGTGAGTTTTCAATGAAAAGACAAGTTTTGTTATGAAGGTGTGGCCCACATATGCCCTTTGCTGAGAATATTCCAGGGCTTTGA
>NW_027979153.1:0-204 GCF_054177405.1 Leptonychotes weddellii
ACATCCTTGGAGTGCCTGGCTGGCTAGGTCAGTAGAGCATGTGACTCTTTTTTTTTTTTAATTTCTTTATTGTTATGTTAATCACCATACATTACATCATTAGTTTTTGATGTAGTGTTCCATGATTCATTGCTTGTGCATAACACCCAGTGCTCCATGCAGAACGTGCCCTCTTTAATACCCATCACCAGGCTAACCCCTCCT
>NW_027979154.1:0-204 GCF_054177405.1 Leptonychotes weddellii
CCTCCAAAGAGGCGCTTGTTTGGCATCTTCCTCTCTCTGCTGCTTGCTCTGCTGTCCACACTGAGGAGCCTGGTTGGTGGGATGGTGGGGAGATCGGGTGTATGACAACCCATTTCTCCTTTGAGATATTCTCCTATGTCCTCACTGCACTCACAGCTGAACTCATGTAAGAATAGTCCGCCTTCTTTCTGTTTCTCTCCGGCA
>NW_027979155.1:0-204 GCF_054177405.1 Leptonychotes weddellii
AGCCGGGTGGTGGGTATTGAGGAGGGCACATTCTGCATGGAGCACTGGGTATTATGCACAAACAATGAATCATGGAACACTTCATCTAGAACTAATGATGTAATGTATGGGGATTAACATAAGAATTAAAAAAAAAAATTGCTTTCCAAGTTACACTTTGCATTGTCCAATATTAGAAAGTGCTTTTATTTCCTGAATGATTCA
>NW_027979156.1:0-204 GCF_054177405.1 Leptonychotes weddellii
ATCCTAGCTGCTGGCTGGCCTTGTTTCTTGTAGATGAGGAGTCTACTGGGGCTGGAAGGTCTAAGACGGCTTCTCCACTCATCTGTTTTTCAGGAAAGCATGGATGTGAATGGAAGGTAAATTTTTTCCTCTACTCTTTTAGGTACTGTTGCCTGTGTCTATTAATTAAACTGGCATAAAACAGATTGACAGGAAAAAATAGTA
>NW_027979157.1:0-204 GCF_054177405.1 Leptonychotes weddellii
ATGACACAGCATTATTAACTATAGTCACCATGCTGTCATAATCTCTTCCTCATTCCTACTGGTTACAACCCAACCTCATTCACATAGAGGAGTATAATATCCCATGGAATGGAAGAAAAAAAAGATGAAGAAAACCAGCCTCTTGAATTGAGGAGTAGTGTCCCTAAGTGACTCAAAATGCCAGCCTGATGGGTACAACAAGGA
>NW_027979158.1:0-204 GCF_054177405.1 Leptonychotes weddellii
CTCCACCAGCGAGTAGGACACCAGCGCGTTCTCCTGCGCGTCGGCGTCCCGCGCAGACACCGTGAAGATGTGGCAGCCGGGCGGGTTGTTCTCCTTCACGAACACCGTGTACTCGGGCTGCGCGAATGCCGGCGCGTTGTCGTTCACGTCCGCCACTTCCACGGACACGCTGGCCGTGGCGGAGAGCGAAGGCGAGCCTGCGTC
>NW_027979159.1:0-204 GCF_054177405.1 Leptonychotes weddellii
CCCCCGCTTCATTCTTCCCCTCCCGCTACCTTCTTCTTCTTCTTTTTTTTTTTCTTAACATATATTGCATTATTTGTTTCAGAGGTACAGATCTGAGATTCAACAGTCTTGCACAATTCACAGCGCTTACCAGAGCACATACCCTCCCCAGTGTCTATCACCCAGTCACCCCATCCCTCCCACCCCACCCCCCACTCCAACAAC
>NW_027979160.1:0-204 GCF_054177405.1 Leptonychotes weddellii
GTACGGGGGGGTTAAGTGCTTTATAGACAAGAGAACAAAATCTGCGCTAGAACCAACCTACTCATCATCTTCATCTTCCTTCCTCATCTTCTTCATCGTCTTTATCTTCCTTCTTCATCATCCTTGTCTTCCTCCTCTTCCTTCTTTCTCTTGCTGTCTTCAGCCTCGACGACTCCCTTCGAAGCCGCATCAGGCTTTCTTTTA
>NW_027979161.1:0-204 GCF_054177405.1 Leptonychotes weddellii
CATTTGCTAGGCCACCCTGTTTGGTGATGAGACAAGCATACATCAAGAGTGAGCAGGTGCTCATATGATCCAGCAATTGCACTACTGGGTATTTACCCCAAAGATACAAAAGTAGGGATCCGAAGGGGTACGTGCACCCCGATGTTTATAGCAGCAATGTCCACAATAGCCAAACTGTGGAAAGAGCCAAGATGTCCATCGACA
>NW_027979162.1:0-204 GCF_054177405.1 Leptonychotes weddellii
ACACTGAGGTCTGACCTCATGCTATCTCCAATCTAGGCTGCAGACAGGTATGCGGGGTGCCTTTGGAAAGCCCCAGGGCACAGTAGCCAGGGTCCACATTGGCCAAGTCATCATGTCCATCCGTACCAAGCTGCAGAACAAGGAGCATGTGATTGAGGCCCTACGCAGGGCCAAGTTCAAGTTCCCTGGCCGCCAGAAGATCCA
>NW_027979163.1:0-12282 GCF_054177405.1 Leptonychotes weddellii
CTAGAACCCTCAGTTTGTTTCTCAGAGTCCATAGTCTTTCATGGTTCATCTCCCCCTCCCATTTCCCCCCTTCATTCTTTCCTTCCTGCTATCTTCTTCTTCTTCTTCTTCTTTTTTTTTTAACATATAAGGTATTATCTGTTTCAGAGGTACAGGTCTGTGATTCAACAGTCTTACACAATTGACAGCGCTCACCATAGTACATTCCCTCCCCAATGTCTATCACCCAGCCACCCCACCCCTCCCACCCCCACCACTCCAGCAACCCTCAGTTTGTTTCCTGAGATTAAGAATTCCTCATATCAGTGAGGTCATATGATACATGTCTTTCTCTGATTGACTTATTTCACTCAGCATAATACCCTTTGGTTAGATTTAGTTCTTCAAATGATTTGAAGGCAGGTTCAATAAGTTCCTTAATCAGGACTTTGGATTTGAGTGTCTGGAGGATTTTCCTCAGTTTTCTTGCACTGTCTTCATTCCTTAGCAGGTTCCACAAACCTATATGTCAGATGGGGAAACTTTTTGAGCTCTCTTACCACTTTTCTAGCCATTGGAGGTTACTGTTTGCTCTCATCGTAAGACAGAGTGCCAGGAGGGTTTCTCTCATTCCTCACATTTACCAGGTGTTTCATACATGTGCATGTGTACACATGTGCATGCATGCATGTGTGTCAGCAGGTTGTTCTAACCATTGTTGAGAGAAGACTGGAGAAGTGAGGCTCAGTCTCATGACCCTGAGATCATGACCTGAGCCAAAACCAAGAGTCAGATGCCCAACTGACCGAGCCACCCTGGAGCCTCTCAATCTCTGTCTTTTAATTATCATATTTGGACCATTTATAATTAATTTGATTTTTTAATGTGTTAAAATAGACACTTTATCTTTTGTTCTTGGTTTGTTCTTTCTGTTTGTTTGTTTCTCTGCTTTCTTTTCCCTGACTTTCTGTGGGTCGCATAAACATGTTTTAGAATTTCTTTTTGACTTGTCTGCAGTATTTTACATATATCTTTTTGTAAAGCTCTTCTAGCAGTTGCTCTGGGTATTGTATTATATATATATAACTTGTCATAGTCTGTTTATGTCAACATTTTACCTGTTTGAGTAACATGTAGAAATCTACTTTCCTTTATGTCTCATTACCTTCCTCTCTTTCTATATATACATATAATTGCTTTAAATATTTTTCTACATACATTTAAAAACATATCAAATATTATTATATTTTTTTGCTTCAACCATCAAACATAATTTAGAATTTCCTTCAAGAGAAGGAAAATATATTATATTTATTTATATATTTGCTTTTTCCATTATTCTTTCTTCTTCTCCTTCTCCCCTTACCCTCTCCTCCTCCCCCCATCATCCCCGTCTTCCTCCTCCTCTCCCTTTTCCTCCTCTCCTTCTCCTCCTCCTTTTCTTCTTCTTCTTCTTCTATTGTTTCATGATTCCTTCTTTTATCATTTCTTTTCTGTTTAGAGAACTTTGTTAGCCAATCTTTTAGGGTAGCATACTGATGACAAATTCTCTTAGTTTTCTTTTGTCTGAGAATGTCCTTATTTTCCTTTACTCCTGAAAGATAATTTCTTCAGATATAGAATTATAGATTGAGATATCTTTCCTTTCACAAATGTTATGTCATTTCCTGTGACTTCCATAACTTTGGATGAGGAATGTGCTGCCATTTAAATTGTTTTTCCCTATAGGTGAAATGCTGTTTCTATCTTGCTACTTTCAAGACTGTTTTTTGTCTTTCATGTCAGATGTTTGACTATGATGTGTTTTGGTGGGTAACTCTTTGGTTATATCCTACTTAAGGTTTGCTCAGCATTATGAATCTGTAGGTTTATGTCTTTTGCAAAATTTGGGAAGTTTTGAGCTATTATTTCTCTGAGTATGATTTTAGCCTGCCCTCTTCATTCTTTTTTGTACAACAACAAGAATGTTAATTCTTTGTGATACTCCCACAGGTTGCTGAGGCTTGGTTAATTTTCTTCAGTCTGTTTTCTGTTGTTCAGATTGGGTAATATCTATTGATCTATTTTCAAGTTCACTGATTCTTTCCTCTGCTTCCTCCATTCTGCTGTTAAGTCCATCTGTTGAGTTTTTTATTTGAATTTTTGAATTTTTCAGTTCTAAAATTTTCATTTGGACCTTCTTTATATTTTATATTCTTTGCTGAGAATTTTCACTGTTTTTGTTTGTATCAGATGTGTTTCTAATTGCTTCTTGGGCCATTTTTGTGATGACTATTTAAAAATCTGTCAGATAATCCTAATATTTCTGACATCTCAGTGTTGGCAACGATTTCTGTTTTTTTGTTTTTTTTTTTTAAGTTGAATTTTTTGGTACTTACTGATTATTTAAAATCAAATCAAACCTGGATACTTTGCATATGCTATAATACTATGAATCCAATTTACACCTTCTGTATTAGTTGGTTTCTTTAATTACCACTCTGGCATAGGAAAGGGGGGTGTTGTGCTGCTACTGGCAGGTGGGAATAGAAATCTGTGTTTTTACTCAGGCTCTGTTGACTCAAGTGGGGAAGAGGCTCCTTATTATTGTAGGGTAGCAGTGGGATTTTCGTCTATCCACTAGTCTTCCACTGATACCACAGGGAAATGGCCTTATTAAAACTATTTGGTGGTAAAAGTCCTTACTCTTCACTATATTTCCCCTAACTCTACTTCAGCAGGGAGAGGGATGGGTACTTCTTTATTGTCAGTTGGGGGCAGTGTAAGTCCTGGATGCCCACATGATGTCCACTGGGAGGGCTTCATCACTGCTCAGTGGAGATAAAAGTCTGACTCCCTTCTCTGATACTATCCTGGCAGGTGGTGGCCATCTCAGCTCCCCATTCCTGGTCCTCTTGCTGGAGAGAGCAAGCTTTGTTGAAGATTTTTATTTATTTGTTTGTTTGGGTCAGTTGGCATGTGCAGCTTTCCAGCTTCTTTAGCTCCTAGACTGAGATACATGAGGCAAAGGAACACTCAGGGAAGTAAGCAACACATTGTCCCTTGGGTCATATATCCCTAGCTGGTCTGTCTTCTTCTCTTCCCCTTTCAATCTTCTTGTGTTTCTTTTATATATGTTGTCTAAGATTTTTAGTTTTAGGTAACAGAAGAAATAGGGGAATGATCTCTATTCCATCTTCTTGGAAGCAGAAATCTCTCTGATGACTTTTAAAGATATCTTACTTTTTTAAAGAGTTTTATTTATTTATTAGAGAGAGAGTGTGAGTGGGGGGAGGGGCAGGTGGAGAGGGAGAGAGAGAATCTCAAGAAGACTCCACGCTGAGTGGGGAGCCCAATGTGGGGATCAATCTCACCACCCTGAGATCATGATCTGAGCCTGAGTTAATACTTCTCAAACTATTCCAAAAAACAAAAAGGAAGGACAACTTCTAAATTAATTCTATGAGGCCAGCATTACCCTGATACCAAAACCAGTTTTCCACTAAAAAAAAGAGTACCACAGGCCAATATCTCTGATGAATATGAATGCAAAAATTCTTAATAAAATACTAGCAAATTGATTCCAACAGTATATTAAAAGGATTATTCACCAAGATAAAGTGGGATTTATTCCTGGGCTGCAAGCGTGGTTCAATATTCACAAATTAATCAACATGATACACCACATTAATAAAAGAAAGGATAAGAACCATATGATCCTTTCAATTGATGCAGAAAAAGCATTTGACAAAGCACAACATCCATTCATGATAAAAACCCTCAACAAAGTACGGTTAGAGGGAACATACCTAAACATCATAAAGACCATATATGAAAAACCCACAGCTAATATCATCCTCAATGTGGAAAAACTGAGAGCTTTTCCTCTACACTCAGGACTAAGACAGGGATGTCCATTCTCACCACTTTTACTTAACATAGTACTAGAAATCCTAGCCTCAGCAATCAGACAACAAAAAGAAATGAAAGGCATCAATATCAGCAAGGAAGAAGTCAAACTTTCACTATTTGTAAATGACATGATACTCAATAAAGAAAACCCAAAGACTCCACCAAAAAATTGTTAGAACTGATAAATGAATTCAGTAAAGTCACAGGATACAAAGTTAGTGCACAGAAATATGTTGCATTTCTATATTCCAATAATGAAGCAGCAGAAAGAGAAATCAAGGAATCAATCCCATTTACAATTGCACCCAAAACCATAGGATACCTAGGAATAAACCTAACCAAAGTGGTAAAAGATCTGTGCTCTGAAACTATAAAACACTGATGAAAGAAATTGAAGATGACGCAAGGAAATAGAAAAACATTCCATGCCCATGGATTAGAAGAACACATATCATTAAAATGTCTATATTACCCAAGGCAATCTACACATTTAATACAGTCCCTCTGAGAATACCACCAGCATTTTCCACAGAGTTAGGACATACAATCCTAAAATTTGTATGGAACTACAAAAGACCTTGAATAGCCAAAGCAATCCTGAAAAACAAAAGCAAAGCTAACATAACAATTTCAGACTTCATGTTATATTACAAAGCTGTAGTGATCAAGACAGTATGGTCCTGGTATAAACACAGACACATAGATCAATGGAACAGAATAGAAAACCCAGAAATAAACCCACAACTATATGGTCAATTGATTTTTGATAATGCAGGAAAGAATATGCAATGGGAACAAGACAGTATCTTCAACAAATGGTGTTGGGAAAACTGGACAGGAACATGCAAAAGAATGAATTGGACACTTTCTTACACCATAAGCAAAAATAAATTCAAATAGGTTAAAGACCTAAATGTGAGACAGGAAACCGTTAAAATCCTGGAGGGGAACACAGGCGGTAACCTTTTTGACATCAGCTGTGGCAACTTCTTATTAGGTATGTCTCCTGAGGCAAGGAAACTAAAGCAAACATAAACTATTGTGACTTGATCAAAATAAGAAGTTTCTGCACAGCAAAGGAAACAGTTAACAAAACTAAAAGGTAACCTATGGAATGGGAGAAGATATTTGTAAATGACATATCTGATAAAGGTTTAGCATCCAAAATATACAAAGAACTTATAAAACTCAACACACAAAAGCCAAATAATCTAGTTTAAAAATGGGCAAAAGACACAGACATTTTTCCAAAGAAGACATACTGATGGCTAACAGACACATGAAACAAATGCTCAACATCACTCATCATCAGGGAAATGCAAATCAAAACCATGATGAGATACCACCTCACATCAGTCAAAATGGATAAAATTAACAACATAGGAAACAACAAATGTGGAGAAAGGGGAACCCTCTTACACTGTTGGTGGGAATGCAAACTGGTGTAGGCACTCTGGAAAACAGTATGAAGTTTCCTCAAAAAGTTAAAAACAGAAATATTCTACAATCCAGCAATTGCACTACTAGGTATTTACCCAAAGGATGCAAAAATACTAATTCAAAGGGATACATGCACCCTGATGTTTATAGCAACATTATTAACAATAGCCAAATTATAGAAAGAGCCCAAATGTCCATCGACTAATGAATGGATAAAGAAGAGGTGGTATATAGATATACAATGGAATATTACTTGGCCATCAAAAGAATGAAATCTTGCCACTTGCAATGATGTGGATGAAGCTAGAGAGTTTTATTCTAAGTGAAATAAGTCAATCAGAGAAAGACAAATATGATATAATTTCAGTCATAATTTAAGAAACAAAACAAATGAACATGGTGGGGGGGTGGAAAGAGAGAGACAAACCAAGAAACAGACTCTTAACTATACAGAACAAACTGATGGTTACTAGAGAGAGGTTGGTGGGTGGGTGGGGATGAGCTAAATGGGTGATGGGTATAAAGGAGGGCACTGGTGATGAGCACCAGGTGTTGTATGTAAGTGAAGAATCACTAAATTCTACTCCTGAAACTATGATTACACTGTTTGTTAACTAACTGGAATTTAAATAAAAACTTGGAAAGGAAAAAAAAAAGGAAAAGGGTAATCTGTCAAGGTTACATACTGTCTGATGCCATTTATATGACATTCTGGAAAATAACAAAACTCTGGAGACAGTGAAAAAGGATCGGTGGTTAGGGGGACAAAGGGATTAACAGGCAGAGCACAGAGGATTTTTAGGGCAATGAAACTACTCGGTATTTGAATTTTATCTGTTTCTTATAGCATTGATATTATTAAAGAGTCCAGTGCCTGGAACATAATACTCCTGCAATAAACGTGGGACAAAATGATTATATATATGAGTGAATGAAAGTCTAACTCTAGACAAAATGATGAAATAGGGCAAAATTTCCCAAGAGTATTTTTCCTTTATGAACTATAAAGTACTTAGTTGGAAAAGTTCTTCTTTCTTCCTATTTGAGCAGTGTTTTTGTCCCGGAGAAAACTGTGGTGAATATACTACTAACAGAACTCTGTGTTTGTAATAGGTGTCTGCTAGTTACAATAGATTATAAACATCTAAACGACAAGGGACTGTTTGTTACTCATTTTATACCCAGCATAGAACCTCCTTGGCATGCCTTTTGAATAGTAGGGGCTTACTAAATATTTACTGAATGAATGTTAAAAATGGTCCCATTTCCTGTTGGAAGAGGATCTTAGTTTAAAGCTGAAATTTATACCCTGTCCTAAACATTCCTACCATGGACTGAACTATGCCCCTCCCCCAATTCCTTTGTTGAAATTCCAACTCCCAGAACCTCAGAAGGTAACCCGATTTGTAGATAAAGTGTCTAAAAATGTGATTGAGTTAAAAGGAGGCCTTAGGGTGTGGCCCTAATCCAATATACTGGGTCGTAGCAAGAAAGTAGTCATTGCAAACCAGGGAGAGGGGCCTCAGGAGAGCTCAGATGTGCCAGTACCTTGATCTTGGATTTTCAGACTCCAGAAATGTGAGAAAAATTAATTTCTGTTTTTCAAGCCACCTAGTCTGAGGTATTTTGTGGTATTTTGCAGCCCTAGCAGACTAACACAATTCCTTTAAATAAATAACAGGGAAAACCCACATTGTAATATTATGAATGTCTTATTTAACAGATATGTTGTTATTTCTCCACATGTCTTGGCAAATTGGCAGATATGTGTCCCTCAAATTTAAAATCATTATTCCAGTTAATATCAAGGTATTCCCCCCTGCCTTCTTTTACCATTAAAATTATACTAAGAATTTTTACATGTTCTGTTTCTTTTCCCCAAAAAACTGCCATCTTTATCTTACAATCTGATTTGGTCTGACTAGTGCTAACTTGGCGCCCTTTATCCCAATTGATTGAAATCTGGGGACCTCAAAGAGTGCTAATCCACAGGGCCCCACACCATGTCATTTGATATTCAGTTCAGAATTTCCCTGCAGGCCCTGGGATCTCCTTTATGCAACATCTCTCCCTCCATGCATGTTATCTCCCCCCGCCCCCCCGAACCTTCTTAGATGACACCCTCTCAGGTTAGAACGGAGGAGGAAGCAAACACTGATGACATTTTATCAGCGGGCTATGACCCAACTATAACCACAAACCCAATTTTTGGGAGTCTACTTTTTTAACACTCCTCCCGGAGGTAGGGTGATAATGAAGCCAGACACAGACATTTCCTTCAACTTTCGCCAGACGATGTGGCTCCTTGAAGTAGATTACAATGAAGTCTGTACAAAATAAGAGGCATGTTGGAGCCTCCCTCCCCAGAGGAAAACCATTTTCCAGTCTGAGACTGACCCCAAAGTGGAGTCAAAATCCAATTGTTACATCATCCTTAAAGCACGCTGTTTAACACGAAGGCAGCCTATAAAGTAGCAGTTAGAACAAAAATCTCTGGCTTTGACTATGATTAAATATTTTTTAAAAGGACATGGGGGGAGTTGAAAGGATAAAAAAATAAAGGTTTAGAAGGTTTTTATCTATGCCGTCTGATTTTTCTTTTTCAGACATCTTTATGTTGGTGAGCCTTGAACTTTGTGACTTTTATATGACATGCAAGACATTTTTTTAAGCCATAATTACCATGTATTGTATTATTCACATCTGATAAAAATCTGCTAATTTAGTCATAAAATGGACAAAAGATTTAGATGTAGTTTCCAAAGACATTCCATTTCAACTTTGTTCTTTCTTCCAATTGTACTTTCCACCAGGCAGTGTTGTGTCAGAACTTGTAGTAGGTTCTGGGGTAGACAAAGGAACAGAAGTCACCCTTGAAGACTCCCTTCCCATAATGCACTAGAGAGAACTGTCTGGACCATTAAAGACCATTAAAGACTCCTGTTAAATGGAACTTTCTGTTCACTAATGGATCAAAATACTTTTGTTATATATTACTGCTGGATCTTTGACAGCTCTGTGAAGTTTGGTGAGTTCCTTGAGTTGGAGGATAACTATAGGCAGGAGTGACAGCAATGAGTAAGTTTTTCCATGAATATCCTTTGTGAGTTGAACAGTGGTCTGAGCCGCCCAGGTCTGGGATGTCAAGGTGATCTTTAGAGTTGTGCAGAAAGTCCTCCAGATTTCTTCCTGACTTAAATTACTCACTTGTGCAGTGAGATGATAGATTTGATTTACCCCCAGGAAGCTTTTTATGTGGTGATGGGGAGGATGTTGGTAGAGAGCCAGTAGCAGTGGTAAAGTCAGGCACTTTGTTGGAGGGCAGCTATCTCAGAAGGCACCTCTACCTTTGAGAACTGACTCCTGCGCATGCCTTATACACAAAATTGCTGCCTTTTTTTGTTTTTGTTGTTGTTTTTTTTTGCAGGGCCTACCCTCATCAGTCCCCCTTTCAGGCAGGACAATTCTTGGTTCAGGAACCTAGGGGTACATGTAAAAGAGAAGAAGGTGCTTGAGCCTAAATGGAATTTTGCAAACGATGACATTGTTGGGAGATTAGGTGGTTGAGAATCAGCCAAGAAATGTGAAGAACTGATGCAACTCTTTAGATAAATCAGGGAAAGAACTAATGCAGTTTTCTGCCACATTTTAACCATGGAATCTAGGCATTTGGGTATATAATAGTTAAAAAAAATTAAAAACAGACGTAGTTCTTTAACTTAGGCAGTATACAATCTGGAGGAGGGGTGACAATAAAAATAAATAATTATGTAATTAAAAATAGTTGGGTGAAAGTAAAAGCAATGGAAGCTAACATACCTGGGTTATAATTGATTTATTTCTTTTTAAGAAATAAGAAGTTCCCAGGATGCCTGTCTCCCCATGTGGACTTAATTAACTTGGTTGATATTCAGAAATTTGGGGCTTTCTCAGGGGTCACAGGGACAACTTTGGTGCCATGCTACGTTTACTATTTTGATTCTAGTAAAGAGAAGTGATAATGATCCATATTTCATTGCATACTTTTTATATAATGCAAAGTTACCAAATGTGAAAATTTTAATTGGACTATTCTAAGCAGTACCATTGTTATAGGCATTCTTGTCAAGATGAATCTTACATTAAAATATTTCTCCCAAGCTACCACAAAACCCAAAATCATTAAAAATTTAAGAATTGCTAAAATACAAAGGACATGCATCTCCTTACATTGTTTATGTTTTGTATTTCACTTGGTTTGAGTAATGAAACTAAATTGGTTGGTTTCTTTTATACTTTGCCTGTTTCTAATCAGTTTCACTTTTGATTTCCATGCGCTCACTAAGTGATGTTGTTTTGGGGGGTTACATACTCCTGGCATTATCCGTATTCTCAACAAGATTTTGGTTATTGAAAGAAAACATTTCAGGGTATATGAGGGTGTGTGGAGCCTGGAATACTCTGATAGAGGAAACTTAGATTTGGGGTTAAGAATACTTTAACAAGTACATGAAGGGAATTGTGTGGAACTTGGGCTTATTTTGAAATAAGTCAAGCTTTATCAGTACATCTGTATCTTCTCAGTTGCTTAATAAATTTCATAATTATGCTGAATTTTGTCACAGCACCATAATACGAATAGATGTGTTACAGTGTTTAATTTTTATTTGTTGATGTCTGCTATAAATCCTGGTAATAGGGGCGCCTGGGTGGCTCAGCCATTAAGCGTCTGCCTTCGGCACAGGTCATGGTCCCAGGGTCCTGGGATCAAACCCCGCATCAGGCTCCCTGCTCTGTGGGAAGCCTGCTTCTCCCTCTCCCGCTCCCCCTGCTTGTGTTCCCTCTCTCGCTATGTCTCTGTCAAATAAATAAATAAATAAAATCTTTAAAAAAAAAAATGGATATCCTTTAAAAAAAAATCCTGGTAATATAGGCACCGTATATATTTAACAAATACAGCTTAGATGCAAGCATATCCTGCTAATAATCATAAGGCAAGCTCAGTAGGATATTAAATCTATGCCAGCTCAGTTAAACGAATAGACGACTTCATCAGGAACAAAATGTCTTGGGCTAGCAGTTCATTCTACTGTGCTATTAATTGGTAATGCAAATGAACAATTGCTATATGTTCTATTGATATATGTTGCTATATGTTCTGCTAAAAGACTCAAATCTTTTAAGGCAAATAATCATGATTGAATACAAAATAGCTGAATTTCATCATTTTATGCCAGGTCTTTCCAATTATTTTATGTCTCTGAGTAGAGGGATGGAGTTGTTGCCTCTGGATAGATGACAGAAGTGAAGATGAAGCTGGCATTCTCCATAGTTTATCAGTCCGCTGGATGACTACCTGACACTCTCACCCCTTCTCTCCTTTGGGTGAACTGCCCTGTTGCCATGTTGCCATTAGCACCTCTCCCAGAGGTGTGCAGGACCAGGAGTCCCAGTCAGCCCCACTTTCCTTCTTGTCAGCAATTCTGGTCAAGGAAGGAGCAGGGGACAAGATTGAAACTAATGGCTGAAATGAGGTTTGAGGATCATCTGTGGTATTCCTTAGTCCTTCCACTTGTTAACAGGCTGCATCCAGAGCTGAAAGCAGTAGTTTTTCTTTTATTCAGCTGGATGTGCTGTGTATTTCGTCCCTGACAAAAATTCTGGCTTGCCGAGGGGGGCGGAGCAAGATGGCAGAGGAGTAGGAGACCTGGATTTCTTCTCCTCTCAGGAATTCAGCTGGATAGGGATCAAACCATTCTGAACACCTACAAACTCAACAGGAGATTGAAGGAAAGAATAGCAACAACTCTCTAAACAGAAAAGCGACCACTTTCTGGAAGGTAGGACGTGCGGAGAAGTGAATCCGAGGCGATATTCGGGAGGATAGATGGCGGGGGAGGGGTCTCTGTCAGCCGCTTCTGGCAAGTGATAGAGCTGCGGAGCACAAAATCAGAACTTTTAAAAGTCTGCTCCGCTGAGGGACGTCACTCCAGTGGCTAAGCTGGGGGTGGAATCTTCGCGGGACGGTGTAGTCTCAGGACCCTTGGGGTCACAGAAAGACTGGGGGTGCCTGAGTGCGGCAGAGCTCACAGGTATCGGAGCGGGGAAGCCGGCTGCAGAGGCAGAGCCCAGGCGCGGGCTCTCAGGTCGGGGTTGCCATAAACCGTGATCCGCGGCACAGTTGGGCCCCTGCTCCTCCAGCAGGGACCCAACAAGTGGCAGATCCGGGGAGACTCACCTTCCTCCCCTGGGAGGAGCGGCGTGGGAGTGCACTGCAGGGATCTGCTGGGTTTGGAGACTCCACACGGGGTCAAGTGCCGGAGACAGAAATGTGCGGTCACAGGCCGGGTGAGCATGGAGTGCGGCCGGAGACTGGGGAGACGGAAGTGACTGATGGCTTTTCTCTGGGGGCTCACTGAGGAGCAGGGCCCCGGGTTCTCGGCTCCTCTGGAGCGGAGATTGGGGGGACGCCATTTTCACTCTCTGCCTCCAAAGCTGTACGGAAAGCTCACAGGGAACAAAAGCTCCGGAGATCAAACCTGAGCAGATTACTTAGCCTGGACCGGGCAAGGGCAGGGCAATTCCATCTCCGGCAAAGACATTTGGAAACCACGGCAACAGGCCCCTCCCCAGAAGATTAGCAAGAACAGCCAGCCAAGACCAAGTTTACCGATCAATGAGAACGGCAGAACTCCAGCGCTAGGGGAATACTACACATAGAATTCATGGCTTTTTTACCATGATTCTTTAGTCTTTCAAAGTTAAATTTTTTTTTAACTGTCTTTTTTTCTTTTTTTTTAATTTTTCTTTTTCCCTTTTTCAACCAACATCTTATCAATCCCTTTTTTAAAAAACATTTTTATTTTTCATTTTTAGAGTCATATTCTATCCCTTCATAGTAGTTACCCGTATTTTTGCATATATATATAAGTTGTTCTCTCTTTAAAAATTTGAGATAGTTTCTTCTAACAGATCAAAATATACCCTAAATCT
>NW_027979164.1:0-1087 GCF_054177405.1 Leptonychotes weddellii
CCCATGATCCTGAATAACTCAAGTGTTAAAGAAGAAATAGAAATAAATTTTTGGAATTGAAAGACAGTCTGAGTTATTACGAGTCAAACTCATGGCATATAAAGAAAGTAGAATTTGATGTAAGTGAATAACCTCGAATAGATACTATGAAAATAAGGAAAGAATGAAAATAAGAAAAGAATGAAAATAAGTGCGTTAACTGAACAATTCAAGAATCTTGTAAAGGACAATAAATTATAAGCATAAATAATTTAAGGAAATAAGTGCCCTCCCCCCCTCCAATTTTTTTAACATGCTTGACTAAGAGAAAAAGAGAAAAGGCCTCTTCAGTGGATTGTGGGGTCAGATTTATGTTCTCTATCTATCCATGGATAGATAGGTAGATGGATAATGTTTTCATCAAAATGGGTAACCTATTCAACAGCCCTTTCCACCTCCTTCTAACTTGATGATAGAGCTGCCTCCCACACACTGTCGGGGATGAGCAGCTTGTTGGTGCCATTCCCCGACAGCTCTGCAGTAACCCAGTCCCGCCCAGGGGGACCTGAAGGGCATCGCCACCTCTTCCACACTGATGTAAGGAGGTATTTGAGGAGAGATTACCCCACATCCTGCTTTCTGATATGGTTGGGTGAATGCGGCAGTTTTTTGGATCTAAGACTAGACACATTTACAGTTAAGAGTCATCATACCAAGAAAAGAATAAAAGAAATTTGAAGAGTGCTGGGCCCCTGGTGGCAGTTTTGAGGTGGTTGAACTTATCCCTTGATGCCCTGCACCTGCCCAGCCTCGGGACTCCTCAATATGGGAGAGAATAAGTCCAGTTCATCTCATCCACACCCACAGCCCAAATCACCCTCACGTAGGGTTAGAGCTCTTTCTTTAGCGGCCCCAGACAACAGGGAATCCAACACTGGTTTCAACCAGATGTGGCAGGAGCAAAAGAGACCACAACTACACAATTACACTCTTAGACGAAAACACACCCCAGCAACACCTCTCTCTGAACACAGAAAACTAAAATCATGCGGAGTTGATGTGCTTCACTGCAGAGACGAGATGGTCGCTTCTTCTGGATTTCCAATCA
>NW_027979165.1:0-204 GCF_054177405.1 Leptonychotes weddellii
GGACTCTGAAAAACAAACAGGGTTCTAGAGGGGAGGGGGGTGGGAGGATGGGTTAGCCTGGTGATGGGTATTGAGGAGGGCACATTCTGCATGGAGCACTGGGTGTTATGCACAAACAATGAATCATGGAACACTTCATCTAAAACTAATGATGTAATGTATGGGGATTAACATAAGAATAAAATAAATAAATAAATAAATAAA
>NW_027979166.1:0-204 GCF_054177405.1 Leptonychotes weddellii
GTGTGATGCACAAACAATGAATCATGGAACACTTCATCTAAAACTAATGATGTAATGTATGGTGATTAACATAAGAATAAAAAAATAAATAAATAAAATATATATAACTAAATGTTAATGATAACCTATGTGACAAACTATAAACGGTGTCTGACTCTATTCATTTGAAGATTTTATTTACTTATTTGAGAGCGCAAGGGGGCA
>NW_027979167.1:0-204 GCF_054177405.1 Leptonychotes weddellii
AAGCTGAGGTCTAACTTTGTCCCAAGAGAAGGTGCAGCCTCCGCAGGACGGTCCTGTCCTGTCCCAGTCCCATTGCAGACACCTGTCCGGGCTTCCCCCTTATCTGGGCTCCCCAGGAGTGGGACGGAAGCAGGAGAAGGGAGAGGAGCCCCAGCCCTGTCAGCCTCCAGGTGGGCCGAGCCCAGCAGGGGAGAGACAGTGGGG
>NW_027979168.1:0-204 GCF_054177405.1 Leptonychotes weddellii
CTTTTTGAACCCTCATTTAAAGATGGGTTCAAATTTTTAAAAATCCAAAGCACATTAAATGGGATCTATTAAAAATAACCAAATTGCTAGAATTCTCAAAATTTAGGGACTCAGATATAAGCCCGGTTTTCTATCCAATTCAAGCTACTTATCAATAGCAGCTCCAAAGTCAAGTATGAACTTTTGATGAATTTCAGGCGTGAC
>NW_027979169.1:0-204 GCF_054177405.1 Leptonychotes weddellii
ACAGATGAAGTGAGCTCCCTCCAGATTCCTATGTTGAAGCCCTAACTCCCATTGCAACTGTATTAGGAGACAGGGCCCCTAAGGACGTACCCAAGGTTAAATGAAGACAGAAGGGTAGGACTCTGATCTAACAGGACTAGTGTCCTGATAAGAACACCAGAGAGAGCTCTCCACACACACACACACACACACACACACACACAC
>NW_027979170.1:0-204 GCF_054177405.1 Leptonychotes weddellii
CTTGAGGGTTCGTCCCACACGGCAGGGTTGGGTTCATACCTTCCTACAGCAGCAGCTCTGGTCCACTTTCATGGGATACATTTTCCTTTACTTTCCATTTCCTCATTCCCTGATGTGCACCTCCATCCCTTCAGCCCAAAACACAAAATCTGTTTTCGTAAGTAAATAGATGGGTGAAAATCAGGTCCACTTTGGAACAGATGA
>NW_027979171.1:0-204 GCF_054177405.1 Leptonychotes weddellii
GGGCGCCTGGGTGGCTCAGTTGGTTAAGCGACTGCCTTCGGCTCAGGTCATGATCCTGGAGTCCCTGGATCGAGTCCCGCATCGGGCTCCCTGCTCGGCAGGGAGCCTGCTTCTCCCTCTGACCCTCCCCCTCTCATGTGCTCTCTGTCTCTCTCATTCTCTCTGTCTCAAATAAATAAATAAAATCTTTAAAAAAAAAAAAAA
>NW_027979172.1:0-204 GCF_054177405.1 Leptonychotes weddellii
GGGCGCCTGGGTGGCTCAGTTGGTTAAGCGACTGCCTTCGGCTCAGGTCATGATCCGGGAGTCCCTGGATCGAGTCCCGCATCGGGCTCCCTGCTCGGCAGGGAGTCTGCTTCGTCTTCTGACCCTATCCCCTCTCATGTGCTCTCTGTCTCTCTCATTCTCTCTGTCTCAAATAAATAAATAAAATCTTTAAAAAAAAAAAAA
>NW_027979173.1:0-204 GCF_054177405.1 Leptonychotes weddellii
TACACAGCATCCTCAACAATAATTGTTAACAAGAAATCAGCATTATAAACCCCAGAATATGGGTAGATGTAGACAAATCACTAAGAGAGCCAAGCAATAGAAATTACAGGAAATGAAAAGGAATTTCTGATGAGTTCCATGAGCCACAGAATTTCTATACCAGAAATAAAACTCACCTCTAGAAGACAAGCACCTCACACTGAA
>NW_027979174.1:0-204 GCF_054177405.1 Leptonychotes weddellii
AGGGCTTTTTTTTTTTTTTAAAGATTTTATTTATTTATTTGACAGAGAGAGAGATAGCGAGAGCAGGAACACAAGCAGGGGGAGTGGGAGAGGGAGAAGCAGGCTTCCCGCCGAGCAGGGAACCCGATGTGGGACTCGATCCCAGGACCCTGGGATCATGACCTGAGCCGAAGGCAGACGCTTAACGACTGAGCCACCCAGGCG
>NW_027979175.1:0-1087 GCF_054177405.1 Leptonychotes weddellii
AACTACCAAAACTGAACCAGGAAGAAATAGAAAACCTGAATAGACCCATAACCACTAAGGAAATTGAAGCAGTCATCAAAAATCTCCCCACAAACAAGAGCCCAGGGCCAGATGGCTTCCCAGGGGAATTCTACCAAACATTTAAAGAAGAATTAACACTTATTCTTCTGAAATTGTTCCAAAAAATAGAAATGGAAGGAAATCTTCCAAACTCATTTCAAGAGGCCAGCATTACCTTGATCTCAAAACCAGACAAAGACCCCATCAAAAAGGAGAATTATAGACCAATATCCCTGATGAACATGGATGCAAAAATTCTCACCAAAATACTAGCCAATAGGATCCAACAGTACATTAAAAGGATTATTCACCACGACCAAGTGGGATTTATTACTGGGTTGCGAGGTTGGTTCAACATCTGCAAATCAATCAATGTGATACAATACATTAATACAAGAAAGAACAAGAACCATATGATCCTCTCAATAGATGCAGAAAAAGCATTTGACAAAGTACAACATCCTTTCTTGATTAAAACTCTTCAGAGTGTAGGGATAGAGGGTACATACCTCAATATCATAAAAAGCCATCTATGAGAAACCCACAGCAAATATCATTCTCAATGGGGGAAAAACTGAGAGCTTTCCCCCTAGGGTCAGGAACACGGCTGGGATGTCCACTATCACCACTGCTATTCAACATAGTATTAGAAGTCCTTCTTTTGCACAGCAAAAGAAACAGTCAACAAAACCAAAAGACAACCGACAGAACAGGAGAAGATATTTGCAAATGTCATATCAGATAAAGGGCTAGTATCCAAAGCCTATAAAGAACTTCTTAAACTCAACACCCAAAGAACAAATGATCAAGTCAAAAAATGGGCAGAAGACATGAACAGACATTTCTTCAAAGAAGACATCCAAATGGCCAACAGACACATGAAAAAGTGCTCAACATCGCTTGGCATCAGGGAAATCCAAATCAAAACCTCAATGAGACACCACCTCACACCAGTCAGAATAGCTAAACATTAACAAGTCAGGAACCAACAGATGTTGGCGAGGATTCGGAGAAAGGGGAACCATCC
>NW_027979176.1:0-204 GCF_054177405.1 Leptonychotes weddellii
CCCACGAAAAAAACTACAGAACATGCAAACATGCTTAATACATGATGTTTTCAGAGCGTGAGCTAACAGCCACCCACCCACAGGAGACTAATTCACAAAGTTAAGGTGCATCCTGACAACAGCAGTAACAGCTGTCCAAAAGCAGGTGGAAATTGTCCCATGTGTCAGAGGAGAAAGATCTCCGTACATACGCGGTTTACGCAC
>NW_027979177.1:0-204 GCF_054177405.1 Leptonychotes weddellii
CGGCAGGGAGTCTGCTTCTCCCTCTGACCCTCCTCCCTCTCATGCTCTCTGTATCTCATTCTCTCTGTCTCAAATAAATAAATAAAATCTTTAAAAAAAAAAAAATAAATAAATAAATAAAAAACAATGAACGACATAAATAAAGATTCTATAGCTAACGTGTGGCACATTTGAAAAACTGAAAGACAGCTAGTGTCATCACAG
>NW_027979178.1:0-204 GCF_054177405.1 Leptonychotes weddellii
GATAAAGGGAGAGGGAGAGAGAATCTTAAGCAGGTTCCATGCTCTCAACACAGAGCCCAATGAGGGCTTGATCTCATGACCCTGAGATCATGATCTGAGCTGAAATCAAGAGTTGAACGCTTGGGGCGCCTGGGTGGCTCAGTCGTTAAGCGTCTGCCTTCGGCTCAGGTCATGATCCCAGGGTCCTGGGATCGAGCCCTGCAC
>NW_027979179.1:0-204 GCF_054177405.1 Leptonychotes weddellii
ACGGGGATCTATGTCAGTTATTTCTCAGTAAAACAGGGAAAAATAATAACTCTGCTTGGGGCCGACCCACGAATATATTTGCATTGAAAACAGAGCAGGCAGCTATGATTCAATCCAGTTGGCCTGGATTGCCCTGAGCCGTTCTCCTTAAGCCACACAGACCGACCAAGTCACCAACAAACAAAACCCTATTGGTGGTGACGG
>NW_027979180.1:0-204 GCF_054177405.1 Leptonychotes weddellii
GAATAAACACTGAAATATAGCAATCATGTCTTCAACTTCTACAATTGTCTTTATGTGCCGACTAACATTTATGCAGCCTCTTACAGATCTTTTACCATGTATTGGAAGTTTTAGCAGTTCTGATAACATCACTAGTAGTATATAACCATGCAGAAAGCACATCACACTGACAGCACATCGGCAAAGATTCTGCACAGGTATATC
>NW_027979181.1:0-204 GCF_054177405.1 Leptonychotes weddellii
CTTCAGCTGCTGGGCTTCATTTAAACCTTGGTCATTAAAAAGCTGTTCCTCTGTTTCCTCTGCGTGGTTCATATTTAGCCAAAGAGATTTATTTCTCCAATAAACCCCACTCTCCAGACAGCCGCATTCATCTGCTCCTCCTACTGAGGAAAGAAAAGAAGTCACCTAGAACTCTGGCGCTGGTGAAAGCAGAAAAAATGACCA
>NW_027979182.1:0-204 GCF_054177405.1 Leptonychotes weddellii
GGGCAATGGACTCTGAAAAACAAACTGAGGGTTCTAGAGGGGAGGGGGGTGGGAGGATGGGTTAGCCTGGTGGTGGGTATTGAGGAGGGCACATTCTGCATGGAGCACTGGGTGTTATGCACAAACAATGAATCATGGAACACTTCATCTAAAACTAATGATGTAATGTATGGGGATTAACATAAGAATAAAAAAAAAAAGGAA
>NW_027979183.1:0-204 GCF_054177405.1 Leptonychotes weddellii
AGTCCATCATCTCTCATGATTCGTCTCCCCCTCTGATTTCCCCCACTTCATTCGTCCCCTCCTGCTATCTTCTTCTTCTTCTTTTTTTTAAATATATTGTATTATTTGTTTCAGAGGTACAGATCTGTGATTCAACAGTCTTGCACAATTCACAGCACTCACCATAGCACATACCTTCCCCAATGTCTATCACCCAGCCCCCCC
>NW_027979184.1:0-204 GCF_054177405.1 Leptonychotes weddellii
GAAGTGCTTCATTTTCTTATTTTGATGAAGGCATCTGTCTTCATCTGGATCTCCCCAAAGCAGAGCCTCACACATAAGTGTGGGAAAAGGTAGTGTTTTGTTGTTGTTTCTTTTTTTTTTATTAACATATAATGTATTATTTGTTTCAGGGGTACAGGTCTGTGATTCATCAGTCTTAGACAATTCACAGCACTCACCATAGCA
>NW_027979185.1:0-204 GCF_054177405.1 Leptonychotes weddellii
GATTTTTCACAGAAGATGAGCTTCAAGCTCTTTGGCACGGGTGTTTCTGTACCAATGACATCTCAATGAGGTGCATGTTCAGTGCTCCAAAATACCCTTTCTTATCACTGTGTCGTGTGAGCATTTGCATATTGGATTTTTTTTTAATTTTATTTTATTATGTTATGTTAATCACCATACATTACATCATTAGTTTTTGCTGTA
>NW_027979186.1:0-1087 GCF_054177405.1 Leptonychotes weddellii
CTGTACCTCTGAAACAAATAATGCAATATATGTTAAGAAAAAAAAAAAGAAGAAGAAGGTAGCGGGAGGGGAAGAATGAAGCGGGGGAAATCGGAGGGGTGGACGAACCATGAGAGACGATGGATTCTGAAAAATAAACTGAGGGTTCTAGAGGGGAGGGGGGTGGGAGGATGGGTTGGCCTGGTGGTGGGTATTGAGGAGGGCACGTTCTGCATGGAGCACTGGGTGTTATGCACAAACAATGAATCATGGAACACTTCATCTAGAACTAATGATGTAATGTATGGGGATTAACATAAGAATAAAAAAAATAAAAAAAAAATAATCCATTTTTTGCTCTTGGAAACTCCGTCTCAAACACATAACTGCAGTGTAGTGGGCTGAGACAGGTGGTCTCTGTTACAGAAGCGCAGAAGACACTGGATATCATTTGAATCATAAATGTGTTCATTCATTTCAGCAGCATTTATTAAGCATCTACTAAATACCAACCTTTGGTACTTGGGGAATTGAAAATATTTTTTTTTTCTTTTCACATACCTGATTCCCCAAGAGCTTTTCAAGGGCAGATAATCATAAAGCAATAGGATTCTTGCTTTATTAAAGATATATATAGAACACAATGTTAGCCTAAAAGGAAACTGACTTAATTTGGGGGTTGAGGATGGTGTTAGGACAGATTTCACAAAGGTTGAGCAAAGGCATGGGAGAAAGAAAAGGCATAATAGAGGGCAGGCAAGTCAAAGGTTTTGATGCAGCAAAAAGCCATGTATTTAAAAAATAATGTTGGAGGGATGCTGGGTGGCTCAGTCGGTGAAGCATCTGCCTTCGGCTCAGGTCATGATCCCAGGGTTCTGGGATCGAGTTCCACATTGGGCTCCTTGCTCAGCAGGGAGCCTGCTTCTCCCTCTGCTGCTCCCCCTGCTTGTGCTGTCTCTCTGACAAATAAATAAAGCCTTCAGTAAAAAAAAAAAAAAAAAAAATTGCAGCCCCCTTGCCGTTGATCAGTGTGAAAGCGTATGTTAGGCACCCCAATTATGCTTAATACTTCGATACCTAGACTTGGGGCCAAACAGAGAAGAATTTC
>NW_027979187.1:0-204 GCF_054177405.1 Leptonychotes weddellii
AAACGAAACCACAATAAGCTATCACTTCATACTAGTCAGAATAGCTAGCAACAAAAAGAAATAACAAGTGTTGGTGAGGATGTAGAAGAAAGGGAACCCTCATGCACTGTTGGTAGGAATGTAAATTGGTACAACCATTGTGGAGAACAGTATGGAGGCTCCTCAAAAATTAAAAATAGAAATACCATACAACCCAGTAATTCT
>NW_027979188.1:0-204 GCF_054177405.1 Leptonychotes weddellii
CATTCTGTTAAGGGGTCGTTGAGGGAATGTATAGGTCCAAATTACTGACCAAAACCCAAGCAAGATGCACCTGTTTTCTAGGGACCTTTGGGTTGCTGGCCTCTTGCTTTCCCAGCCTGTCTTCTTGGGGAGGGGCCTGCCACACTGTTACTCAGGCAACCCTGTTTGGGCAGAGTTGCCCTGCCCCCCTGTGGTGGGGAATGG
>NW_027979189.1:0-204 GCF_054177405.1 Leptonychotes weddellii
GTTCCCCACCCCACCACTGATGGAGGCGTTCTCCACCCCACCACTGATGGAGGCGTTCTCTACCTCACCACTGATGGAGAGGCGTTCTCCCCCGCTCCACTGTTGGAGGCGTTCTCCACCCCTCCACTGATGGAGGCGTTCTCCCCCCATCCACTGATGGAGGCGTTCTCCACCCCACCACTGATGGAGGCGTTCTCCACCCCA
>NW_027979190.1:0-204 GCF_054177405.1 Leptonychotes weddellii
AGTGAGTCGGCCCTGGTTACCAAGGTGTTCACGGGCGTGAACCTTTTGGTTCTTAGCTTCGTCATCCTCTCTGGCTTCATGAAGGGAGATCTGCACCCCTCGCAGCTCACTGAACAGGACTACAAACTGGCCATCTCTGCATCCAATGACACTTCTAGATTAGGCGGGCACTCTTGGCCACAGTAGAGAGTGGGGGGGGGGTAC
>NW_027979191.1:0-204 GCF_054177405.1 Leptonychotes weddellii
GCTATGGTGAGCGCTGTGAATTGTGTAAGACTGATGAATCACAGACCTGTACCCCTGAAACAAATAATACATTATATGTTAATTAAAAAAAAACAACAACTTTTGGTCAACCTCTGACTTCAGTTTCTAAAGGAATGGGTTTCCTCCTTTGTTACTAGTTGAATCTTGGCTTTGTAACTTAAACAACTTGTGGCCAAACCAATA
>NW_027979192.1:0-204 GCF_054177405.1 Leptonychotes weddellii
ACAAGAACATCTAACAATTGTAAATATCTATGCCCCCAACATTGGAGTAGCCATCTACATAAGCCAACGGTTAACCAAATTAAAGAGTCATATTGATAACAATACATTAATTGTAGGAGACCTCAATACTCCACTCTCAGCAATGGACAGATCATCTAAGCAGAAAATCAACAAGGAAACAAGAGCTTTGAATGATACACCGGA
>NW_027979193.1:0-204 GCF_054177405.1 Leptonychotes weddellii
ATTTTAAAAAAAAGATGCACAGCTCTACAATTCCCTGAGCCTTGACAGATTATATGTTGTACACACATCACAGGTGGCCAAGGAGCAGTTTATAACACGGGATCATTTAAAGGAGGGGTAAGGTCCTGGAAACAGCCCTGGCATATATTAAACGGCATCTTCAAACAGATGGAACCAAGACCTACAGATAGATATTTCCAAACC
>NW_027979194.1:0-204 GCF_054177405.1 Leptonychotes weddellii
CATGTATGTTTACATTATGCCAAAATTGCTATTCAGTTCAGGCAGTCAAAATGTGAAATTAGGTAAACAAGCTCCACATGATTAACTTGTAGTATGTCTTAAGAAATGCCAGGGGCACCTGGGGCGCCTGGGTGGCTCAGTTGGTTAAGCGACTGCCTTCGGCTCAGGTCATGATCCTGGAGTCCCGGGATCGAGTCCCACATC
>NW_027979195.1:0-204 GCF_054177405.1 Leptonychotes weddellii
TCTTGTAAACAAGGCTGATTGATTAGCAATACAGCTTTTCAGATATACTATGCTAGTTATACCTAACAAAATACTGGTATTTTTGTTGGTATAAAACATTATTTCAGTATTTAAAAATCAAAAAACTAAATCACTTACATCTTGAGAGATACCCAGAGAATCATAAGCTACATTCTATTTTTGTTGTTGTTGTTTTTAAGTTCA
>NW_027979196.1:0-204 GCF_054177405.1 Leptonychotes weddellii
TCTTTTTTTTTTTTTTTTTTTTTTTTAAAGATTTTTTATTTATTTATTTGAGACAGAGAGAATGAGATACAGAAAGCATGAGAGGGAGGAGGGTCAGAGGGAGAAGCAGACTCCCTGCCGAGCAGGGAGCCCGATGCGGGACTCGATCCCGGGACTCCAGGATCATGACCTGAGCCGAAGGCAGTCGCTTAACCAACTGAGCCA
>NW_027979197.1:0-1087 GCF_054177405.1 Leptonychotes weddellii
TCACCAAAGGCAAGGGAAGCTAGGGCAAAAATGAACTATTGAGACTTCATCAAGATAAAAAGCTTCTGCACAGCAAAGGAAACAGTCAACAAAACCAAAAGACAACCGACAGAATGGGAGAAGATATTTGTAAATGACATATCAGATAAAGGGTTGGTATCCAAACTCTCTAAAGAACTTATCAAATTCAATACCCAAAGAACAAATAATCCAATCAAGAAATGGGCAGAAGACATGAACATACATTTCAGCAAAGAAGATATCCAGATGGCCAAAAGACACATGAAAAAGTGCTCACCAAACCTTGGAATCAGGGAAATCCAAATCAAAACCTCAATGAGATACCACCTCACACCAGTCAAAATGGCTAAAATTAACAAGTCAGGAAACAACAGATGTTGGCAAGGATATGGAGAAAGGGGAACCCTCCTACACTGCTGGTGGGAATGCAAGCTGGTGCAGCCACTCTGGAAATCAGTATGGAGTTTCCTCAAAAAGTTGAAAATAGAGCTATCATATGATCCAGCAATTGCACTACTGGGTATTTACCCCAAAGATACAAATGTAGTGATCCAAAGGGGCACATGCACCCCAATGTTTATAGCAGCAATGTCCACAATAGCCAAAGTATGGAAAGAGCCAAGATGTCCATCAGCAGACGAATGGATAAAGAAGATGTGACATTGATTACATATAAGGGGCAAGATACCAGGTGAGGGGATTGAGACATACAGAATCATATATGAATCCTGCCCTTGGAAACTGATCATTGAGTAAGGACAAAAGAGCGTAAATTCTTAAATATTGTGTAAGATAGGAATGCACCTGTCTGAGAGAGGCACAAATAGAGTGGAGTTCATCTTCACCAAGGGCATGAATAACTGCTCTCTGGGGAATTGTGGAGAAGGTGGCGGTGAAGTTTGGAGCTGCGGGGAAAGGTACTGCACTCAGTCCAACAGTCTGAAATGTTATCACACATGTCTTCTGCTGCCCCCACTCCAGTTATTTAACCTGAGTCTTAAGCACATTTCTTTTTTTTTTTTTTAATATTTTATTTATTTGACAGAGACATAGCCAGAGAGGGAAC
>NW_027979198.1:0-204 GCF_054177405.1 Leptonychotes weddellii
AAACCAAACCACAATAAGCTATCACTTCATACTAGTCAGAATAGCTAGCAACAAAAAGAAATAACAAGTGTTGGTGAGGATGTAGAAGAAAGGGAACCCTCATGCACTGTTGGTAGGAATGTAAATTGGTACAACCATTGTGGAGAACAGTATGGAGGCTCCTCAAAAATTAAAAATAGAAATACCATACAACCCAGTAATTCT
>NW_027979199.1:0-204 GCF_054177405.1 Leptonychotes weddellii
ACAACGTTCTCCCTCTGAGCTTAAGTCTGAATGAGTTGAGTTTCTGCACATGCAGTACAAAGAATCATAGTGCCCCAGACTCTTGACAGGGGCTGAATATGCCTATCTGGACTATGTTGACATAATGAGGATGAGGGAGATTGTAGGGAGAAGAGATTAGAGGGGTGGAGGGAGGTGGGCACAGCAGGCGAATGTGCAGGGACG
>NW_027979200.1:0-204 GCF_054177405.1 Leptonychotes weddellii
GGCGCCTGGGTGGCTCAGTTGGTTAAGCGACTGCCTTCGGCTCAGGTCATGATCCTGGAGTCCCAGGATCGAGTCCCGCATCGGGCTCCCTGCTCGGCAGGGAGTCTGCTTCTCCCTCTGACCCTCCTCCCTCTCGTGCTCTCTGTCTCTCATTCTCTCTGTCTCAAATAAATAAATAAATAAAATCTTTAAAAAAAAAAAAAA
>NW_027979201.1:0-204 GCF_054177405.1 Leptonychotes weddellii
CCTGTACCCTCATCCTTTTTCTTAGCTGCATTACATTTAGCTAGCTGGAGAACAATTATCTTAGTCCCTGTCTTTTCTGTGCTCTAAAATGTCACATTAAAGAGTAACCATCCGAGAGCGGAGCAAGATGGCAGAGGAGTAGGAGACCTGGATTTCGTCTCCTCTCAGGAATTCAGCTGGATAGGGATAAAACCATTCTGAACA
>NW_027979202.1:0-204 GCF_054177405.1 Leptonychotes weddellii
ATTTAAAAAAAAAGATGCACAGCTCTACAATTCCCTGAGCCTTGACAGATTATATGTTGTACACACATCACAGGTGGCCAAGGAGCAGTTTATAACACGGGATCATTTAAAGGAGGGGTAAGGTCCTGGAAACAGCCCTGGCATATATTAAACGGCATCTTCAAACAGATGGAACCAAGACCTACAGATAGATATTTCCAAACC
>NW_027979203.1:0-204 GCF_054177405.1 Leptonychotes weddellii
GAGACAGAGAGAGAGAGAGAAGCAGAGGGAGAAGCAGGCTCCCAAGGAGCAGGGAGCCCGATGCGGGACTCGACCCAGGATCCTGGGATCATGACCTGAGCCGAAGGCAGACGCTTAACCGTCTGAGCCACCCAGGCGCCCTGGGATCCCAATTATTCTAATGTTGTTTCACTTTACGGTATCACTTATCTCTCGAATTCTGCC
>NW_027979204.1:0-204 GCF_054177405.1 Leptonychotes weddellii
ACTATGGGCACCTGGGTGGCTCAGTTGGTTAAGCGACTGCCTTCGGCTCAGGTCATGATCCTGGAGTCCCGGGATCGAGTCCCACATCAGGCTCCCTGCTCAGCAGGGAGTCTGCTTCTCCCTCTGACCCTCCTCCCTCTCATGCTCTCTGTCTCTCATTCTCTCTCTCGCAAATAAATAAAAAATCTTAAAAAAAAAAAAAAA
>NW_027979205.1:0-204 GCF_054177405.1 Leptonychotes weddellii
AAGTCTTTTTTTCCTTCAGCAGAGAACATGTGTAGCTTCTCAAGCAATATCAAAAGCAATTAGAAATGTCTAAAAAAAAATGATTTGGTTTTCATTTCAGGAGTGGGTGGCGGTAGAATAATGCCAGATTCCATAGACCAATACCTCAATGAGCTCTGAGAAAGGACTAGAAATCTTAGGATCAGGGAACATCTGTGAAAAGGC
>NW_027979206.1:0-204 GCF_054177405.1 Leptonychotes weddellii
AGATACTCAGTGGTTATCATTTGTAATGGCGGCCACTTCCCTCGTGTTACAAACTTCCTTCCTTGCCATCACACACCTGCCCTGGAATCAAAAGCAGGAGGCCTGGTTCTGGTCTGTGTCAGGTACTGCCCTATGCCTAAAGCCTATTTTCCATGTCAGGGAAAAACAAAAAAGGCCTTGCAGTGCTCACCTCGCTAAGACAAG
>NW_027979207.1:0-204 GCF_054177405.1 Leptonychotes weddellii
CTGGTGGTGGGTGTTGAGGAGGGCACGTTCTGCATGGAGCACTGGGTGTTATGCACGAACAATGAATCATGGAACACTTCATCTAGAACTAATGATGTAATTATGGGGATTAACATAAGAATAAAAAAAAAAAAAAAGAAAGAAAAACCAAGAAGGCTGCCATAGTCACCACACTTGTACTCTGCTGCCAGATCACTCTTTTAA
>NW_027979208.1:0-1087 GCF_054177405.1 Leptonychotes weddellii
AGTTTCATTGCATTCTCAATAGGATTTAAAATCTAATTTTTTAGATAATTATATTTCTAAATATATGGGTATTTATGCTGGTTTTTGCTTACTTCTTTTACTTAACATTGTGCATAGGGAAGGCTGCCTGTGTGTCACGGTTTTTTGAAATTTGTTGGTATTTGTGTCAGGATCTAATATGTATTGCGACTTCTTCAAATGTTGAGAGTGTTCTTGAGAATAATGTGTATTCTGGAATTGTTCAGTGTAGGATTCTATATGTTGTGCTTGTTAATTGTGCATTTTAAAATATTATAGCTTATCTATCCATAATTGGGATATTTGTCTTGACAGCTCTCATAAGATAAAGATTTGTTGGTTTCTCTTTGAACTTCCATCAATATTTTCTAGTTTATATATATCAAGTCTCCCTTATTACATGCAGACAAGTATAAAATTGTTATTGCTTCCTGAGTAATTGCACTCTTGATCATTATAGAGTGAATTATATATGAAGATTTTGTATTAAAATCTGTTTTGTATCAAATTAACATAGCTTTATTTTGCTTAACATGTGTGGTGCTTTCTTCCCCATTCATTGAATTTCAAGCACTCAGTGTTTGAACTTTTTGGTACCTATCTTATACAAAGTTTAATTCTGCATTTTCATCCAGACTGATCATTATTGTTTTTATTTCTAATCCAGCATGTTTAATTTGTTTGCATATGGCACTGTTACTGATAATATGCACTCTTTCTATATATTGTGTATTTCCGAATGATCTCTTTTTTTTTTAATCCTTGTTTTGTTCACTTTTATTTCCATATTATGAAATGACTAAGGTTACCCTTACCCATGCCATTTTATTTCTTGCTAGCAATTTGGATCTATTTAACTTTTTTTTTTTATTCTTATGTTAATCCCCATTATTACATCATTAATTTTAGATGAAGTGTTCCATGATTCATTGTTTGTACATAACATCCAGTGCTCCATGCAGAGCGTGCCCTCCTCAATACCCACCACCAGGCTAAGCCATCCCCCCACCCCCTCCCCTCTAGAACCCTCAGTTTGTTTTTCAGAGTCCATTGTCTCTCATGGTTCATC
>NW_027979209.1:0-204 GCF_054177405.1 Leptonychotes weddellii
ACAAGGTTCTCCCTCTGAGCTTAAGTCTGAATGAGTTGAGTTTCTGCACATGCAGTACAAAGAATCATAGTGCCCCAGACTCTTGACAGGGGCTGAATATGCCTATCTGGACTATGTTGACATAATGAGGATGAGGGAGATTGTAGGGAGAAGAGATTAGAGGGGTGGAGGGAGGTGGGCACAGCAGGCGAATGTGCAGGGACG
>NW_027979210.1:0-204 GCF_054177405.1 Leptonychotes weddellii
ATTTCTTTTTTTTTTTTTAAGATTTTATTCATTTGACAGAGAGAGAGAGAGAGTGCACACAAGCAGGTGGAGCAGCAGAGGGAGCTGAGCAGGGAGCCCGATGTGGGGTTCGATCCCAGGACCCTGGTATCATGACCTGAGCTGAAGGCAGCTGCTTAACCGGCTGAGCCACCCAGGCACCCCTAGCTTATGATTTCTGATGTC
>NW_027979211.1:0-204 GCF_054177405.1 Leptonychotes weddellii
ACTTGACTGAATTCCTGTATGAGTTCTAGCAGTTTTGGGGTGGAGTCTTTTGGGTTTTCCACATAAAGTATCATATCATCTGCAAAGAGTGAGAGTTTGACTTCTTCTTTGCCAATTTGGATGCCTTTGATTTCTTTTTGTTGTCTGATTGCTGTGGCTAGGACTTCCAATACTATGTTGAATAGCAGTGGTGATAGTGGACAT
>NW_027979212.1:0-204 GCF_054177405.1 Leptonychotes weddellii
AAGATAAATCTCATGTTCTGAAAATTATCTGTAAGAAAGGTGCCAGGTTGGTAGACCTGAATAACCTGAGTGTACATTTTTAGAGCTTATTTATCAACTCTCTAGAGAAGGTAATTTTCAGTAGGCTAAGAACAGCGGAATCTGTGTCCCCACTAACCCTTATTACAGACCTTGGCAGTTGGGGAGAAATCCTTGACAGAGAGA
>NW_027979213.1:0-204 GCF_054177405.1 Leptonychotes weddellii
CCTGTCCGGGCCCTTCCAGGCTCATGAGGCCCCTTTGAGCTGGACGTGGCTGGACTCTGGTCTGTCCCTTCGAGGGACACGTCCTGACCACACAATGTAGACGCCCATGTGATGCCGGCATGAGCTTGTTTTTATCTTCAGGTGACAGCCCAACCCCCCCCCCACCTGCCTCTTCCCTGCACCTGCAGCTGAGCGTGGCTGGAG
>NW_027979214.1:0-204 GCF_054177405.1 Leptonychotes weddellii
AGGTTCGCCCCCTCTGCTCTCATCTCCCTGTGCTCCCCAGGCTTTTAGGACAGACACACTGTTACACCAACCACATTCCTTGGTGATTCCAGTCTCTGCTGGCCCTGGAGGGTCAGCCCCTCTTCAGGGTCGGGCTCTGTCTTGTTCGCTGTTGTATCTCCTGGGGCCTGGCCTGGAGCTGGCGGTCACCACCACCGGAGCCTC
>NW_027979215.1:0-204 GCF_054177405.1 Leptonychotes weddellii
CCGGCAGCGCCCCCGACGAAGCTTCCCTGGCAAAAGCCAGCCTCCCAACGGCGGAGCCTGGCCTGTCGCTGCGAGAGGCGGCGGCCTTCCGCGCTAAGCACACATGCTGTGCCAGGCTGTCGCCCGGGCGCCTCGCAGATCCGGACTCACTTACTCCGTTCGCACTGCGGTGCTGTTCTTGACCCCATTTCACAGCCGAGTAAG
>NW_027979216.1:0-204 GCF_054177405.1 Leptonychotes weddellii
AGCATTTTTTTTTTATATAAATAACATTTATTATATATGAATTATATTTCAATGAAGATTTTTTTGTTATTCTTATGTTAATCCCCATACATTACATCATTAGTTTTAGATGAAGTGTTCCATGATTCATTGTTTGTGCATAACACCCAGTGCTCCATGCAGAATGTGCCCTCCTCAATACCCACCACCAGGCTAACCCCTCCT
>NW_027979217.1:0-204 GCF_054177405.1 Leptonychotes weddellii
AAATAAAATCTTTTTAAAAAATGCAACATGGAGGAAGAGGAGTCAGAGCTTAGGCCCAAGGCAGGTCAGGCTGACCTGAGTTTGCAGCTGGGTTCCTCTGACTAACCTGTGTGATCTTGGGCCCCGAGGTCCCCTGTCTGTGATTTTAGTTTCTTCACATCTAAAGTACTGGACTCAAAATGCACAGTGCGGGGTTTTTAGGAG
>NW_027979218.1:0-204 GCF_054177405.1 Leptonychotes weddellii
TCTTGGGGCGCCTGGGTGGCTCAGTTGGTTAAGCGACTGCCTTCGGCTCAGGTCATGATCCTGGAGTCCCGGGATCGAGTCCCGCATCAGGCTCCCTGCTCGGCAGGGAGTCTGCTTCTCCCTCTGACCCTCCCCCCTCTCATGTGCTCTCTCTCATTCTCTCTCTCTCAAATAAATAAATAAAATCTTTAAAAAAAAATAAAA
>NW_027979219.1:0-1087 GCF_054177405.1 Leptonychotes weddellii
CCCGTGAAGCCGCTGAGCGTGAGAGAGAAAGGAAAAGCCAGCCCAGCGATGCGGACAGCACGGGGCGCGGGGGGAGTTAATTATAGTAACGACAACGAAGCTTGCGTCTGCAGAACACTGAGCAGGTGCGGGGCACCGGGCACGGACGATTGCATTAGCCCCTCCTCAAACCCTGTGACTTCTCCCATTTCACAGCTGAGCAAACTGAGTCACGGAGAGTTTGTTTTTTAAGCAACTTGCCCGCCATCAGCCATCATCGTGTGAGTCAATTCGCGCATTTGAGGAAAGGGAGGAGTGGGGAGGGGGGAGGGGTGCGTCTTGGTTTTACAGCTGCCCCTCCTGGGCCCACGGGAGCCACGCTGAACCGCCCCGGGGACGCTGGGGGCCCGAGCTGCCCGGGAACGAGACGGAGAGGCCACAGTGTGGACGGACAGAGTCCGAATCGTACCAGCACACCTGACCCCGAGCCCAGCTTCTTGGGAGCTCCGCAACCGGGGTCCCTCCTTCCTGAGCGAGGGTCTCGCGGCCTCTCGTGACACAGGGACTCCATCCAGGCCAAGCTGCTGTCCCAGAGCCGGCCGGGCCCAGCGGCCCTTTGGGGTTTGTACACGAATTCCTCACCCCCAGGGCATCGGAGGGAGAAATGAGGACCAAAGTAGCGACAGCCCATCTGGGCCCACCTGTTGCGTTCCCAGAAATGCAGGGAGTTTTTTTACTAAGTGCTAGACTCTCCCATCCAAAGACCCGGGGACATCTGAAACCGTGAGCGCTCACCTGTATCCTAGAAACGCCGTCCCTAAGCCACAGGCCACAGAGACCATCCCGCAAACGGCCCACGCTGCGCAGCCTGACCAAGGCAACAGTGCCTGCGGCCACCGCAGCTCAGCAAGTCCTCGAAACCCGCTGCTGGGGGCTAAAGGAGAGCAGGAAGGGGTATACGTAACAGGCCTCATCGCTTCTGTCCACCCGAATGCGGTCATTAATTCTACCAGCGGGACTGGGCCGTGGGTGTGCAGACATTTGGGTAACCAGTATTCTGGGCGTGTCCATGAGGGGGTTTCTAGAGAGATGGACATGTAAGTGGCTG
>NW_027979220.1:0-204 GCF_054177405.1 Leptonychotes weddellii
CAACTTGGTTAAATTGCTCCTAGATTCCTGACTCTCGGAAACTGTGTAAAAAATAAATGTTGTCTTAGACTGATGTGATTTCAGAGCAAATTTTTATGTAGCAAGGGCACCTGGGTGGCTCAGTTGGTTAAGCGACTGCCTTCGGCTCAGGTCATGATCCTGGAGTCCCTGGATCGAGTCCCGCATCGGCCTCCCTGCTCGGCA
>NW_027979221.1:0-204 GCF_054177405.1 Leptonychotes weddellii
CTTATGCTCTGGGCAGAACCGGGGGGAGCTGGGGGCCAAGGCACCTGGGTGGGGACGGCTCCGTCCTCTGCAAAGGGGCTTGCGCCCAGGCTCTGTCTCCTGCGTGCTGAGAGGGCGCGGCGGGGCCGTGTGCTGAGGTGTCCGGCACAGGGCCCGGCACACCGTGGTGCCGGCAAGAGCAGCCTCCGCTTCTGGCCCCCAAGC
>NW_027979222.1:0-204 GCF_054177405.1 Leptonychotes weddellii
CTTTTTGAACCCTCATTTAAAGATGGGTTCAAATTTTTAAAAATCCAAAGCACATTAAATGGGATCTATTAAAAATAACCAAATTGCTAGAATTCTCAAAATTTAGGGACTCAGATATAAGCCCGGTTTTCTATCCAATTCAAGCTACTTATCAATAGCAGCTCCAAAGTCAAGTATGAACTTTTGATGAATTTCAGGCATGAC
>NW_027979223.1:0-204 GCF_054177405.1 Leptonychotes weddellii
GAAGCCCTGATTTCAGATTTCCGAAAACAATGTGACAATCTTGGGGAACAGTTAGAAATCGGAGATAAGAGGGCGCCTGGGTGGCTCAGTTGGTTAAGCGACTGCCTTTGGCTCAGGTCATGATCCTGGAGTCCCTGGATCGAGTCCCGCATCGGGCTCCCTGCTCGGCAGGGAGTCTGCTTCTCCCTCTGACCCTCCCCACCC
>NW_027979224.1:0-204 GCF_054177405.1 Leptonychotes weddellii
CCAGTCCTGCACAGACCAAGTCAGGGGGTCTGCTGTGTGATTTGTTCGCGCATCTCTGTGAACTTGGCGTGTGGGGAGCTGCTTCTCTTGGGTGGTCGTCATGTGGTCACTGTCCCGCCCCGCCTCTCCAGGTCCTGAGACAGCGCATTGGAGGGCACTGTCCTCTGCCTCAGCAATGAGGGCGAGCAGACTGCTGCTCTGTCC
>NW_027979225.1:0-204 GCF_054177405.1 Leptonychotes weddellii
CCAGTCCTGCACAGACCAAGTCAGGGGGTCTGCTGTGTGATTTGTTCGCGCATCTCTGTGAACTTGGCGTGTGGGGAGCTGCTTCTCTTGGGTGGTTGTCATGTGGTCACTGTCCCGCCCCGCCTCTCCAGGTCCTGAGACAGCGCATTGGAGGGCACTGTCCTCTGCCTCAGCAATGAGGGCGAGCAGACTGCTGCTCCGTCC
>NW_027979226.1:0-204 GCF_054177405.1 Leptonychotes weddellii
TAATGCCCAGTGCCTCTCTTTCTGCCACGGGTCTATTCTAACCAGGATGAGCTCCAGAGATGATCGGTTCGCCCCAAACATGAATGTGCAACACCCCTCTCCAAAACACACACACACACACACACACACACACACACACACTGGTTGTTACCAGCAGTTATCTTCACCTTTCCTGTGGTGCCTTTGAGAAAATGAGAAGAACCA
>NW_027979227.1:0-204 GCF_054177405.1 Leptonychotes weddellii
ATCCTAGCTGCTGGCTGGCCTTGTTTCTTGTAGATGAGGAGTCTACTGGGGCTGGAAGGTCTAAGACGGCTTCTCCACTCATCTGTTTTTCAGGAAAGCATGGATGTGAATGGAAGGTAAATTTTTTCCTCTACTCTTTTAGGTACTGTTGCCTGTGTCTATTAATTAAACTGGCATAAAACAGATTGACAGGAAAAAAGAGTA
>NW_027979228.1:0-204 GCF_054177405.1 Leptonychotes weddellii
CGGCCAGACAGGGACACGCCCGCGGGTTTAAACCAAGTTCCCAGGGCGGGAAGGAGGTAAAGGGGGGCTCCAGTGAGGGAGGATCACAGGGCTTGGAGCCTCTCAAAGAAACCAGATCCCCTCCTCTCCATCCCTCAGCCACTGGCCTCGTTCAGCCTCTCCTTCACCTCTCCCTGGCACCTCCCTGGCACCCAACAACCTCTC
>NW_027979229.1:0-204 GCF_054177405.1 Leptonychotes weddellii
CCCACGAAAAAAACTACAGAACATGCAAACATGCTTAATACATGATGTTTTCAGAGCGTGAGCTAACAGCCACCCACCCACAGGAGACTAATTCACAAAGTTAAGGTGCATCCTGACAACAGCAGTAACAGCTGTCCAAAAGCAGGTGGAAATTGTCCCATGTGTCAGAGGAGAAAGATCTCCGTACATACGCGGTTTATGCAC
>NW_027979230.1:0-1087 GCF_054177405.1 Leptonychotes weddellii
AAAAATATATCCTATCATAAGTGCAAATGAGTGTGTTGACTCCATCCTGCAAATACATTAAGGACTTTTCATTGACCTTTCATTAGCATAGACAGTCTTTCACTGGATTTACCAAGGTTCACCCCCAGATTGAACATGTGTCTTGGCATCTTTGACCAATCATAATCCAAACCATTCCTGGTCTGTGCTGTAAGGAGGATAGTGAGAAACGGAAAGAAAATAAAACACTGCACACACTACTCATTGACTGTGTGTGGACATACATGCATGCATGTGGGTGGGTAAATTCTTCCAGAAGTTGGAATCCCTGATAGATGTGGGGTCTGTGCCTCAAACCATCTTCCTGGCTGTCAAGAGGGCCTGGCTCTGAGAGGTGGGGTCTAATCAGGCCTGAAGCATGAGTGCACAATTCACTCTAAGAACCCTGCAGTTGTGTGTTGAATAATAAACACTTACTTAGAAGATGTTTGAAGATTTAACCCAGGTATTTGACCTTGGTTTGAGACACACACATTGTTTTTAAACCATAAGCCTATCCCTGCTGGTTAGCACAACTATATAAAGAGAGACTATTGTTGAAACTACCTGGTAACTAATAAAGTACAGATAGGGGAGTGTTGCAAAGAGGGGTACCCTATCATATGGTCTCCCTCATATGTAAAACATAAAGAACAGGGGGCGCCTGGGTGGCTCAGTTGGTTAAGCAACTGCCTTCGGCTCAGGTCGTGATCCTGGAGTCCCGGGATCGAGTCCCGGGATCGAGTCCCGCATCGGGCTCCCTGCTCGGCGGGGAGTCTGCTTCTCCCTCTGATCCTCCCCCTCTCATGCTTTCTGTCTCCCATTCTCGCTCAGATAAATAAATAAAATCTTTAAAAAAAAAAAAAAAAAAAAACATAAAGAACAGCACGGAGGACCATAGGGGAAGGGAGGGAAATCTGAAAGGGGAGAAATCAGAGAGGGAGACGAACCATGAGAGACTATGGACTCTGGGAAACAAACTGAGGGTTACAGAAGGGAGGGGAGTGGGGGGATGGGGTCACCAGGTGATGGGTAGTAAGGAGGGCATGTGTTGTGATGAGCACTGGGT
>NW_027979231.1:0-204 GCF_054177405.1 Leptonychotes weddellii
ACTTGCCCGCCGGCTCCCTCCTACCCTGGCCAGGAGCCGGGCCACAGGGCGGCCAGGCAGCCTCAGAAGAGCCGCTTCTCCAGCGAGCGCCCGAGGAGCACCAGCCGCCTCTGCGGGGACAGCCTCCCACGGGGACTCGGGCCCCCAGGCCTGGTCGCTGCCCTGCCGAAGAACCTCGGGCCTCGGCTGGGGGCCTGGACTCGG
>NW_027979232.1:0-204 GCF_054177405.1 Leptonychotes weddellii
CGGCAGGGAGTCTGCTTCTCCCTCTGACCCTCCTCCCTCTCATGCTCTCTGTATCTCATTCTCTCTGTCTCAAATAAATAAATAAAATCTTTAAAAAAAAAAAAATAAATAAATAAATAAAAAACAATGAACGACATAAATAAAGATTCTATAGCTAACGTGTGGCACATTTGAAAAACTGAAAGACAGCTAGTGTCATTACAG
>NW_027979233.1:0-204 GCF_054177405.1 Leptonychotes weddellii
AGATATGTAACCTACAATGGTAGAAACATTAGATTGGCAACAGACCTATCCACAGAGACCTGGCAGGCCAGAAAGGACTGGCAGGATATATTCAGAGCACTAAATGAGAAAAATATGCAGCCAAGAATACTCTATCCAGCTAGGCTGTCATTGAAAATAGAAGGAGAGATAAAAAGCTTCCAGGACAAACAAAAACTAAAGGAA
>NW_027979234.1:0-204 GCF_054177405.1 Leptonychotes weddellii
CCGGGAGCGCCCCCGACGAAGCTTCCCTGGCAAAAGCCAGCCTCCCAACGGCGGAGCCTGGCCTGTCGCTGCGAGAGGCGGCGGCCTTCCGCGCTAAGCACACATGCTGTGCCAGGCTGTCGCCCGGGCGCCTCGCAGATCCGGACTCACTTACTCCGTTCGCACTGCGGTGCTGTTCTTGACCCCATTTCACAGCCGAGTAAG
>NW_027979235.1:0-204 GCF_054177405.1 Leptonychotes weddellii
CGCCTGGGTGGCTCAGTTGGTTAAGCGACTGCCTTCGGCTCAGGTCATGATCCTGGAGTCCCGGGATCGAGTCCCGCATCGGGCTCCCTGCTCGGCGGGGAGTCTGCTTCTCCCTCTGACCCTCCCCCCTCTCATGTGCTCTCTCTCTCTCTCTCATTCTCTCTCTCAAATAAATAAATAAAATCTTTAAAAAAAAAAAAAAAA
>NW_027979236.1:0-204 GCF_054177405.1 Leptonychotes weddellii
CACAACAACTTTTGCCTAAGTATTGTTATATATTTGCTGTTGTCTTAACTGCTGACAAAGAGAGTAAATTGCAAAAAAAAAAAAAAAAAAAAAGAGGGGGCAACAAATTTCTTCCCAAACTGTATACATGCAATTTGCAATGTATCTTTGAAGTGTCTCCCGTCAGGAGATGGAGTACCCCTTACACTGGAATGGCCTTATGAC
>NW_027979237.1:0-204 GCF_054177405.1 Leptonychotes weddellii
CTTCGTAAAACACGACTACCAACAAAGACTTAAGAAGTAATTAAAAATCTGAATAGACTGACAACAAGTAAGGAGATTCATCGGGAATCAGAAAACCTCCCACAAAGAAAAGCCCAGACCTAGGTGGCTTCACTAGCAAATTCTACCCAAAGTTTAAAGAAGAATTAACATCAATCTTTCACAAACTCTTCCAAAACATGAGAC
>NW_027979238.1:0-204 GCF_054177405.1 Leptonychotes weddellii
TCTTGTAAACAAGGCTGATTGATTAGCAATACAGCTTTTCAGATATACTATGCTAGTTATACCTAACAAAATACTGGTATTTTTGTTGGTATAAAACATTATTTCAGTATTTAAAAATCAAAAAACTAAATCACTTACATCTTGAGAGATACCCAGAGAATCATAAGCTACATTCTATTTTTGTTGTTGTTGTTTTTAATTTAA
>NW_027979239.1:0-204 GCF_054177405.1 Leptonychotes weddellii
AGTGAGTCGGCCCTGGTTACCAAGGTGTTCACGGGCGTGAACCTTTTGGTTCTTAGCTTCGTCATCCTCTCTGGCTTCATGAAGGGAGATCTGCACCCCTCGCAGCTCACTGAACAGGACTACAAACTGGCCATCTCTGCATCCAATGACACTTCTAGATTAGGCGGGCACTCTTGGCCACAGTAGAGAGTGGGGGGGGTACAG
>NW_027979240.1:0-204 GCF_054177405.1 Leptonychotes weddellii
CCAGTATTTGATGTCAGTGTTCTGGTTTTGGTCATTCTTTTTTTTTTAGGCTTTGGATGTATATTTATTTATTTTTTTATTCTTATGTTAATCCCCATACATTACATCATTAGTTTTAGATGAAGTGCTCCATGATTCATTGTTTGTGCATAACACCCAGTGCTCCATGCAGAACGTGCCCTCCTCAATACCCACCACCCGGCC
>NW_027979241.1:0-1087 GCF_054177405.1 Leptonychotes weddellii
GTTGTCTTTTGGTTTTGTTGACTGTTTCCTTTGCTTTGCAAAAGCTTTTTATCTTGAGGTCCCAGTAGTTCATTTTTGCCCTTGCTTCCAAATGTATTTCTTTACATATCTTGTGAAAGCCTCAGACATCTGAGGGTAGTTTTTAAAGACATGAGTGTACCAGAAAGACAAAGGAAGGTGACCTGTCCTTGAGCAGAGAGGCAGAGGCGGGGAAGGGTAGGCAAGGCAGTAGGAACTCCACCAGAAACCGCAGGCATGCTGAGGGAGAATCCCAGAATGTTCAGACTCAGACTCCTCCAGCACACACACTATGGGATATGAGAGGAGTGAAGAAGCATCGACACTGCAAGGAAGTTGAGAAAATTCAAGAGACTCCCCCACCATGCTTAGGAGCATTCACAAGTGTGCCCGTATTCCATCTACCCACATTACCTGCACTCAGACGTCCACTTGTTTACACAGACCAGGAAAGGTAGACTACATTGCAAGAGTGAGCATTTGTCAGAAGAAACTGAGTTAATCTGATACAGAGCATTTTAAGCAACAACGCAAAAATCTATTAGAGGAAGATGGCATCAGTTTTAAAATATGTAGAGTCACATCTCCTTTCTGCATGTTGAAACTGTAAGTGCAAACCATGGAATTCATATCACAGTATTGTACTGAGACTTTGTTTCCTGCAAAATCACAATGTTAAATATTTGCTCCGCTGTCCTTAGGAGAAACGGTTGATAATCTGAGGAAAAAATGCCATCTTTTAAATACAACACTTTGTGAATTGATGTGTGTTCTACTAAAGTAAGCACTTATTATCATCATGGATCCAGGTGAAGAATATACATTTCAATTTTCTGTATCCAAGATTATAAAAAGAACTCAATAAAACACATGAAAATGCAATTTAGCTTATCTCTAGCTCAGATTCTTAAAAACAATATAGTAGAACTAAGCTTTAGAGAGATTTCTTTTCTCATTAGGAAAAGTACAATAATACAACATGTCACTTCCCTTCTCTTTTCAATGTATTTGCCTACTACCACCTCCACAATAAAAATTTAAGGAAATGAAAATAAAAGCAGAATAGAGA
>NW_027979242.1:0-204 GCF_054177405.1 Leptonychotes weddellii
TAGGGGCGCCTGGGTGGCTCAGTCGGTTAAGCGACTGCCTTCAGCTCAGGTCATGATCCCAGGGTCCTGGGATCGAGCCCCGCATAGGGCTCCCTGCTCGGCGGGAAGCCTGCTTCTCCCTCTGCCCCTCACCCTGCTTGTGTTCCCTCTCTCGCTGTGTCTCTCTCTGTCAAATAAATAAATAAAATCTTAAAAAAAAAAAAA
>NW_027979243.1:0-204 GCF_054177405.1 Leptonychotes weddellii
CCTTTCATATGTAGTGCACCTATTTCCTGGATAGGTCTGGCCAATAGAAGGCATTTGTGGAGGGTAAGACAGGAAGGGGAGGAAAAAAAAACAAACAACAAAGTCCTCTGTTACCTGTCTTTACTCTCTGTAGCACATGGTAGGCCATGTCCGGGTTCTCATCAGATGGCCCTGATTTTGTATTCTAGTACCTCCTGCTATTCC
>NW_027979244.1:0-204 GCF_054177405.1 Leptonychotes weddellii
ACCCCTAGAGAGTGTTCTGGCAGGCTTCTAAATGTGTACATTAAATTAAATGCTTGCCCCTCAGGCCTATGTTTTTTTTTTTTATTCTTATGTTAATTCCCATACATTACATCATTAGTTCTAGATAAAGAGTTCCATGATTCATTGTTCGTGCACAACACCCAGTGCTCCATGCAGAACGTGCCCTCCTCAATACCCACCACC
>NW_027979245.1:0-204 GCF_054177405.1 Leptonychotes weddellii
AACTTATCAAACTCAACACCCAAAGAACAAAGAATCCAATCAAGAAATGGGCAGAAGACATGAACAGACATTTTTCCAAAGAAGACATCCAAATGGCCAACAGACACATGAAAAAGTGCTCAACATCGCTCGGCATCAGGGAAATCCAAATCAAAACCTCAATGAGATACCACCTCACACCAGTCAGAATGGCTAAAATTAACA
>NW_027979246.1:0-204 GCF_054177405.1 Leptonychotes weddellii
CCTCTGTTTCCTCTTCTGTAGCAGCCTGTACTTGCTCCTTCCTCATCGGGTTATCTGAGATGTACCGAGACACTGTGAAAAATGCTTGGTAGGCACAGTGCCTCACATGCAAGTTAGGCAGGTGTCTGTGGTGGCCGAGCAGCTCTCACGGGAGGAGAGTGACCTCGACCTCAGCAGCGCTTTGCCCACATCGCCCCAGATGGC
>NW_027979247.1:0-204 GCF_054177405.1 Leptonychotes weddellii
GCGCCTGGGTGGCTCAGTCGTTAAGCGTCTGCCTTCAGCTCAGGTCATGATCCCAGGGTCCTGGGATCGAGTCCCACATCGGGCTCCCTGCTCTGCGGGAAGCCTGCTTCTCCCTCTCCCACTCCCCCTGCTTGTGTTCCTGCTCTTGCTATGTCTCTCTCTGTCAAAAAAATAAATAAAATCTTTAAAAAAAAAAAAAAAAAA
>NW_027979248.1:0-204 GCF_054177405.1 Leptonychotes weddellii
CCTGGGTGGCTCAGTTGGTTAAGCGACTGCCTTCGGCTCAGGTCATGATCCTGGAGTCCCTGGATCGAGTCCCGCATCGGGCTCCCTGCTCGGCAGGGAGTCTGCTTCTCCCTCTGACCCTCCCCCCTCTCATGTGCTCTCTCTCATTCTCTCTCTCTCAAATAAATAAATAAAATCTTTAAAAAAAAAAAAAAAGAAAGAAAG
>NW_027979249.1:0-204 GCF_054177405.1 Leptonychotes weddellii
CCGGACCTCGGGGCTTGATCGTCTTTTCTGCGACCGGAGCGGACAAGTAAGTGTACACACCTTTGGGCTATCGCAGTTCAATTATGTTCAGTATCAAACGTTGGATCGTGGAATTAGTGGTGGAACTTGTAGCTACCTTTGTCCTGGATAAGATCAGATTTTATGTTCCTGAATTATTCAAGACATTACTGGACAACCAATGGA
>NW_027979250.1:0-204 GCF_054177405.1 Leptonychotes weddellii
ATCAAACCATTCTGAACACCTACAAACTCAACAGGAGATTGAAGAAAAGAAGAGCAACAACTCTCTCATCAGAAAAGCGACCACTTTCTGGAAGGTAGGACGTGCGGAGAAGTGAATCCGAGGCGATATTCGGGAGGATAGACGGCGGGGGAGGGGCCTCCGTCGGCCGCTTCTGGCAAGTGATAGAACCACGGAGCACAAAAT
>NW_027979251.1:0-1087 GCF_054177405.1 Leptonychotes weddellii
CCCGTGAAGCCGCTGAGCGTGAGAGAGAAAGGAAAAGCCAGCCCAGCGATGCGGACAGCACGGGGCGCGGGGGGAGTTAATTATAGTAACGACAACGAAGCTTGCGTCTGCAGAACACTGAGCAGGTGCGGGCCACCGGGCACGGACGATTGCATTAGCCCCTCCTCAAACCCTGTGACTTCTCCCATCTCACAGCTGAGCAAACTGAGTCACGGAGAGTTTGTTTTTTAAGCAACTTGCCCGCCATCAGCCATCATCGTGTGAGTCAATTCGCGCATTTGAGGAAAGGGAGGAGTGGGGAGGGGGGAGGGGTGCGTCTTGGTTTTACAGCTGCCCCTCCTGGGCCCACGGGAGCCACGCTGAACCGCCCCGGGGACGCTGGGGGCCCGAGCTGCCCGGGAACGAGACGGAGAGGCCACAGTGTGGACGGACAGAGTCCGAATCGTACCAGCACACCTGACCCCGAGCCCAGCTTCTTGGGAGCTCCGCAACCGGGGTCCCTCCTTCCTGAGCGAGGGTCTCGCGGCCTCTCGTGACACAGGGACTCCATCCCGGCCGAGCTGCTGTCCCAGAGCCGGCCGGGCCCAGCGGCCCTTTGGGGTTTGTACACGAATTCCTCACCCCCAGGGCATTGGAGGGAGAAATGAGGACCAACGTAGCGACAGCCCATCTGGGCCCACCTGTTGCGTTCCCAGAAATGCAGGGAGTTTTTTTACTAAGTGCTGGACTCTCCCATCCAAAGACCCGGGGACATCTGAAACCGTGAGCGCTCACCTGTATCCTAGAAACGCCGTCCCTAAGCCACAGGCCACAGAGACCATCCCGCAAACGGCCCACGCTGCGCAGCCTGACCAAGGCAACAGTGCCTGCGGCCACCGCAGCTCAGCAAGTCCTCGAAACCCGCTGCTGGGGGCTAAAGGAGAGCAGGAAGGGGTATACGTAACAGGCCTCATCACTTCTGTCCACCCGAATGCGGTCATTAATTCTACCAGCGGGACTGGGCCGTGGGTGTGCAGACATTTGGGTAACCAGTATTCTGGGCGTGTCCATGAGGGGGTTTCTAGAGAGATGGACATGTAAGTGGCTG
>NW_027979252.1:0-204 GCF_054177405.1 Leptonychotes weddellii
AAACCAAGCATTGGAAATAATTCCCCAATATATTTCCTTATAACTTTGTTTACAAACCAGCCTGAAACACTGAGACAGAACGGTTTTTTTTTTTTTAATTTTTTATTCTTACGTTAATCCCCATACATTACATCATTAGTTTTAGATGAAGTGTTCCATGATTCATTGTTTGTGCATAACACCCAGTGCTCCATGCAGACTGTG
>NW_027979253.1:0-204 GCF_054177405.1 Leptonychotes weddellii
ACATGAGCATTTTTATTGGTTGGTAATATTACTAGTGTCATTTTCATTAATTTTAACTTATGAAAATAATTATTATTATAATTATTACTGAAATAATGGAAACTTTATTTTAGATATTTCTAAAGATTTTACTATTTATCTTATCATTGCAATATTTTTAAACTAAATGCCCTGACCTTTCTGTAAGCAGAAAAATTAGGGATC
>NW_027979254.1:0-204 GCF_054177405.1 Leptonychotes weddellii
CCTCCAAAGAGGCGCTTGTTTGGCATCTTCCTCTCTCTGCTGCTTGCTCTGCTGTCCACACTGAGGAGCCTGGTTGGTGGGATGGTGGGGAGATCGGGTGTATGACAACCCATTTCTCCTTTGAGATATTCTCCTATGTCCTCACTGCACTCACAGCTGAACTCATGTAAGAATAGTCCGCCTTCTTTCTGTTTCTCTCTGGCA
>NW_027979255.1:0-204 GCF_054177405.1 Leptonychotes weddellii
AAAAAAAAAAAAAAGGGAGGGGCGCCTGGGTGGCTCAGTCGTTAAGCGTCTGCCTTCGGCTCAGGTCATGATTCCAGGGTCCCGGATCGAGCCCCACATCGAGCTCCCTGCTCCGCGGGAAGCCTGATTCTCCCTTTCCCGTTCCCCCTGCTTGTATTCCCTCTCTTGCTGTGTCTCTCTCTGTCAAATAAATAAATAAAATCT
>NW_027979256.1:0-204 GCF_054177405.1 Leptonychotes weddellii
AAAAATAAGCAATCACGTAGCTCTGTCTGGCTACCTCCAGTAGGTGAATGTCTACTTATCTTCACTGCTTATGGGTCTATTTTCTTCTTTATGATCTTTAGGTAGGAGGCTATTGGCAATCAAAGACCAGGTCTTAAACTTCTCTTGTCGCCTATTGCTCTGTACAAAAATACCCCAAAATTTAGTGTCTTTTTTTTTTTAAGA
>NW_027979257.1:0-204 GCF_054177405.1 Leptonychotes weddellii
GCCTGGGTGGCTCAGTTGGTTAAGCGACTGCCTTCGGCTCAGGTCATGATCCTGGAGTCCCGGGATCGAGTCCCACATCGGGCTCCCTGCTCAGCAGGGGGTCTGCTTCTCCCTCTGCCCTCTTCCCTCTCGTGCTCTCTGTCTCTCATTCTCTCTCTCTCAAATAAATAAATAAAATCTTTAAAAAATAAATAAATAAATAAA
>NW_027979258.1:0-204 GCF_054177405.1 Leptonychotes weddellii
CCCCCATGGTGGACAGTTTGGTCCTGGGAAAAGCGAACAATGGGGTTTATGGAGAGCCGCAGATAAGAGGTCCAAAATGTGCACCCTAGGGGTCTGGCCTGCTCTGCGGGCTGCCAGGAACGGAACATCGGCCGTGGGCAGCAAATGTCCAGCAGGTGGGTCCAGAGGGCTGGAGAGAGCCGCCTGAGCGTCTGAGCGGCCCCC
>NW_027979259.1:0-204 GCF_054177405.1 Leptonychotes weddellii
AGACAATGGACTCTGAAAAACAAACTGAGGGTTCTAGAGGGGAGGGGGGTGGGAGGATGGGTTAGCCTGGTGGTGGGTATTGAGGAGGGCACATTCTGCATGGAGCACTGGGTGTTATGCACAAACAATGAATCATGGAACACTTCATCTAAAACTAATGATGTAATGTATGGGGATTAACATAAGAATAAAAAAAAATTAAAA
>NW_027979260.1:0-204 GCF_054177405.1 Leptonychotes weddellii
CTATTGGGCCAGCGATCCGCGGTTGGGTGCGCAGGGGTGAGGGTCAGCAGGGCAGGGGGTATTTGGAGGAAGGCTTGTTGGGCAAAGGGGGGTGGTGGAGGCACAGGGAGAGGAAGGGAGGCCAAAGGGGAAAGAAAAAAGCAAAGAAAATAGCCTCAAAACAAGAGCCCATGGCACCTGGGATTCCTGGGCGGTCACCTATCC
>NW_027979261.1:0-204 GCF_054177405.1 Leptonychotes weddellii
GGCGCCTGGGTGGCTCAGTTGGTTAAGCGACTGCCTTCGGCTCAGGTCATGATCCCAGGGTCCTGGGATCGAGTCCCGCATCGGGCTCCCTGCTCTGCGGGGAGCCTGCTTCTCCCTCTCCCACTCCCCCTGCTTGTGTTCCCTCTCTCGCTGTGTCTCTCTCTGTCAAATAAATAAATAAAATCTTAAAAAAAAAAAAAAAAA
>NW_027979262.1:0-1087 GCF_054177405.1 Leptonychotes weddellii
GTAATAATGGGATTTATATTTAGGTCCATGGACAGAGGAGGGAAATTAATATGCCAATGGATAAAACATCCCTATAAATGCTTCTGATGCTAAGACCTTATGTACATTTAGCTGACTCAACTAAAAAGAGTTACTCTTCTTATTTCTCTGCTAAAATGATTAACCTCTGACAAGAAGCAATCTTAGAAAAAGAGATTGCGTGTCATCCATAAGCAATATCTAGATTTTATTTCTTGAATTTTGAAGTGGATTCATCTAGAAAAAGAGCTCTATCGGCCACACAACTCAACCAACTGTGTACTCAGCAAATTCGATTCCTGGGTAGCGCTGGGTTGATTCTGTTGAGTAAGTGTGGTATTGATAGATCCTTCAGACAGTAGTTGATGCAGAAGCTGGGGGGAGGAAGATGAGGGAGTCAGGGGTACAGCTGTAGAATATGGCTCTATCTCATCCCATCCCAGCTCTACCTTCTCCACACTGTGTGTGTGTGTGTGTGTGTGTGTGTTCCTTTTGGTCTGTTAGAGGTTATCTTTGTTTAATTATTCCTCTATCATTTTATTTTCAAACATGCTTGAGACCCCTAGAAGAAATCCTTCTTAGCCTCCCAAGGATACCAGCAATGAGAGATTCTGTTCTACAAAGATTGTCTTCATTCAAAGACAAAGTGAGTACAACATTTGAAAAGCCTATCAGCTTCCATCCTGCCTCAAACTGAGTCTGCTTCTCTTTCTATTTTTATTTCTACCATCACAGACATGGTAAATTTCCTCCTAAAGGGGATTGGGATTGGTAACCTTACATAAGGTATAAAGGGTGTGTAGTATTTGCAAGGTAACAGGCTCTTCCAAAATTTTACAGACAACTTTCCATTTGGTACACGTGGGACATGTCAATGGAGGCCAAAGCCAATGAGAATCTGTTACGAGTCTCAAGACACAAAGCTGAGCCTAAGAAAAACAAAATTAGTATCAATTTCAAACGTAACCTCCAGGCTCACAGAATGAGGCAGCTTTGATTACACAAAAGCAAAAACAGTTAAGTCAGGTTTTACAAATGACAAAGTGACTTTGTAGGACATCTAGAAAAT
>NW_027979263.1:0-204 GCF_054177405.1 Leptonychotes weddellii
GGGGCTGACGAACTACAGCTCTGTATGTTAGCCACTGCACTGCTATTCATGCCTCAGAAAATCCATCCTTGTCGCAACCATGTTGAAGCACACGTGATTGTTCTAATCATACTAGTTGGAGTAAGGTGTGGTGAGGTCAGGGAAAGAAACCCCAAATTGGTATTCCCACAGTTCCCTGGGGAGGACACACACACACACATACAC
>NW_027979264.1:0-204 GCF_054177405.1 Leptonychotes weddellii
AATATAGTGATTTGAAGGGGCACATGCACCTCCCAATGTTTATAGCAGAAATGTCCACAATAAGTAAAATATGGAGAGAGCCCAGATGTCCATCCACAGGTGAATGGACAAAGAGAAGTGGTATATATCCACTTCTCTTGCATTTCTATACATTATCATATATATATATATAATCATATATATATACACATATATACACCCACA
>NW_027979265.1:0-204 GCF_054177405.1 Leptonychotes weddellii
CAGAAGCACGATGGCCAGATCCGGGCCGTTCGGAACCAACGGGCTGCAGCCGCCCTCGGCTGACTCGGGCAGAGCAGGGCCGGGCGCAGACGCAGGGCCCTGGGGGCTCTCAGAGGAGGGCCCACAAGCACGGCATGGCGGGTCTCAGAGGCCTTCCGGCCGGGAGCCCCATCCAAGCGCCCGGGGATCCTGGAGGCCCCGCTC
>NW_027979266.1:0-204 GCF_054177405.1 Leptonychotes weddellii
ACTGTTGTTACAAAAACCAAACATTACAAGTTTAAGACTGCTTTAAAAAAGCATCCTAAATTGAACTCAGCTCAGGAGCCATCAGCTAAGGACTGCAAACAAAAAGCTCCCAGGTGATCTGAATAGTCTTCAGCTGAAAACATTACTCAGGTACAGAAATCTAGTGAACCACCAATTGAACCATCAAATTTCAGTTCCTAAGGG
>NW_027979267.1:0-204 GCF_054177405.1 Leptonychotes weddellii
TGGCATCATAGTCGGGGTTCTTCAGAGAAGCAGAAGCAACAGGATCTATACAGATACATAGAAAGGGGTTCATGATGAGGGATTGGCTCATGCAGTTATGGAGGCTGAGAGGTCCCGTGATCTGCCATCTGCAGTCTGGAGGCCCAGGAGAGTCAGTGATGTGGCTGCAGTCTAGACCCATAGGCCTGAGAACCAGGACAGCCA
>NW_027979268.1:0-204 GCF_054177405.1 Leptonychotes weddellii
AAATTGAGATTAGGGTTGGGTGGAGTGGGAAGGTGGGGAAGACCTGCCAACCAGCTAGAAAGCTTTGGACTCTAATATTCATTAAAGCTGTCTGGTAGCTCAGATGTCCATCGACAGATGACTGGATAAAGAAGATGTGGTATATATATATACAATGGAATATTATGCAGCCATCAAAAGGAATGAGATCTTGCCATTTTCAAC
>NW_027979269.1:0-204 GCF_054177405.1 Leptonychotes weddellii
CATTGGCCATAATCCAATGGATTATCTCAAATCTCCCACTGGATACAGAATGCCTGTCATGAGTGTACAGTAGCCTCTAACTGGACATTTTAAATTTGAATTCCATGAGCCAGGAGTATCTGAGTAGGAAGCAGATATGTAAAATCAAGGAAAAAGGGCAGTTTTCTCTGTGGCTGTTTCTACCAAGTTCCAGATGAAATACAA
>NW_027979270.1:0-204 GCF_054177405.1 Leptonychotes weddellii
GCATTTCGTTACAGCAGAAAGGATACAGCGCTGGCATGATTTATACCAACAAAGACGGCTACGCACCGCATCACACTGGACCACTCTCTTTTAAATTTATGTGGTTCTCCTAGATGCCTGTCAATGCAGGGGTATAATAACCCAATCACAGCTGTGGAAAAAAGGAGAAAAAAAATTAAGTCATCTCCAATGCTGTACCAGCAA
>NW_027979271.1:0-204 GCF_054177405.1 Leptonychotes weddellii
CTGGGGGTGGGTATTGAGGAGGGCACATTCTGCATGGAGCACTGGGTGTTATGCACAAACAATGAATCATGGAACACTTCATCTAAAATTAATGATGTAATGTATGGGGATTAACATAAGAATAAAAAAAAAATCAGTTGAGTTTCTATACACTAACAGTGAACTGTCTGAAAAAAGATAAAATATTTAAAATAGCATCATCAA
>NW_027979272.1:0-5092 GCF_054177405.1 Leptonychotes weddellii
GTGTTGAGTTGGAGAAGTTCTTTATAGATCTTGGATATCAGCCCTTTATCCGTAATGTCATTTGCAAATATCTTCTCCCATTCCGTGGGTTGCCTCCTTGTTTTGTTGACTGTTTCCTTTACTGTGCAGAAGCCATATGCACCCCAATGTTCATAGCAGCAATGTCCACAATAGCCAAACCGTGGAAGGAGCCAAGATGCCCTTCAACAGATGAATGGATAAAGAAGATGTGGTCCATATATACAATGGAATATTACTCAGCCATCAGAAAGGATGAATACCCAACATTTGCATCAACATTGAGGGAACTGGAGGAGATTATGCGTGAAATAAGTCAAGCAGAGAAAGTCAATTATCATATGGTTTCACTTATTTGAGGAACATAAGGAATAGCATGGAGGACATTAAGAGAAGGAAGGGAAAAATGAAGGAGGGAAAATCAGAGGGGGAGACAAACCATGAGAGACTATGGACTCCAGGAATCAAACTGAGGGTTTTAGAGGGGAGCGGGGTGGGGGGATTGGTTAGCCTGCTGATGGGTATTAAGGAGGGCACATACTGCATGGAGCACTGGGTGTTATACAAAAACAATGAATCATGGAACACTACATCAAAAACAAATGATGTACTGTATGGTGACTAACATAACATCATAAAAAATTATTTAAAAAATAATAAAAATAAAATGTTATCAAATTGCAAAAAGAAAGAACCTACCATTGCAATAGTAATTGATTATCCTCAAACACATTATATACCCACCATGCTCTAAGCACCATACCATGTGCCCCTCAAGTACCTTAACTCAATACTAGCATGCAGTTCAATTCTGGGAAAGAAACCAGACCAGGGAGATGGACAACTTACTAAGCATACTGAAAATGGTGTATAACACTAATAAACAACTATATTTAGATAAGAGTGATGTAATTGAAAATAGGTAAGTCACAAGTTCACATTCAAGGTACCATTGTAAACAAATCAAATTTTTAAGTTCTTAAAAAGAGGCATCATAACATTAAAAAAGAACAGTCTAGAAGAGTTAAACAGGTTAAAAGAATTAAAAATGGTAGTGTTAACACATGGCATGGGTCTAAATCCTGCCTATTTTCATCTGTGTGGTCTTGCACAGCTCCACTGATTTCACATTACCTCTTCCCACATCTGTGAGATTCAGCCGAGTGTACCAGCCTTGTATGATGGGGTGTGGATCATATGTGAAACCTACATGAAAACCATTATGTAAAAACGATTCAAATGGGACAAGTTATTGTTCTGCTTTTTAAATTACCAATGTGTCTCAGAAGACACACCTCCAACTGTAGTGTTCTGATACCAGCTTATTAGAAATGCATGGTAATCCATATTATTTTTGTGCCCGGCTAACTATATGCTTTCATTAAACACTAACTAACTACTGTACGTTTTAATTAAAATGCCAACTACTTGGACATAGTTTTTAAAAGGTTTTCATGTTTAGCAAATCTTGGCACAATAATTTTTTTATAAATGGTCATTGCTATCACTGTCATTTTTTATTATTTTGAGCTTAGTGTTACTATGAACACTATTTGTGAATGATGTTGATATTATACTTCTGGAAAATAGTTGAACATATTAGACTCTCTTGGAATTGCTAGGTAAGACTTAAATTCAAAATGAATCATTAGGTGATTATAAGTGTTGAATCCTAGGGGTGCCTTGGTGGCACAGTTGGTTGAGCGACCAACTCTTGGTTTCGGCTCAGGGTCATGATCTCAGTGTAGTGAGATTGAGCCCCACGTCTGGCTTGAGTTTCTCTCTCTCTCTCCCTCTGCCCCTCCCTCTTGCACTCTCTCTCTCTCTCTCTAAAATAAGTAAATAAATCTTTAAAAAAAAATAAGTGTTGAATCCTAAATAAAATGAAAATATCCTTAACAATTGATATAGTAAAAATGGCAGCAAAAAATTTAAACTTTAAATAATCTTTTTTTTTTTAAAAAAAGATTTTATTTATTTGTTTGTCAGAGAGAGATAGCAAGAGCAGGAACACAAGCAGGGGGAGTGGGGGAGGGAGAAACAGGCTTCCTGCGGAGCAGGGAGCCCAATGCGGGCCTTGATCCCAGGACCCTGGTATCATGACCTGAGCCGAAGGCAGACGCTTAACGACTGAGCCACCCAGGCGCCCCTAAACTTTAAATAATCTTAATGGAAGTTTAAAAATGTCCCCTACTGTTATCAAGGCATTTTAAGACACATATAAATCAACATTATCTCAAGTATGAGTTTTCCAAGAAGCCTTTGAACATTGTTTTGACTAAGCATCCATGGATCTAAATTCCGCTCAGGAACTCTCAAAAGGAAGAGCCCAAAAGAAGAATCAAAGTGCACTCATCTGGTTTCAGGACAAGGGTGCAGGCTGAGAGGAGAGAAGTGATTTGGGAAAGAACCATTTTTTTTATCACTTAAATCATTCTTCTGCCAAAGCCCAAAGAGGCTAGGCTCTTCAAACAGGGTAAGAGACTATTCTCGTAGCTAGGAAAGTTCAGAGTCACTTGGAGGTTCAAGATTATCTACTTCAAAAAAAAAAAAAAAAGATTATCAGCTTCATTTGAGCTTATTCAAATGTCCCCCATTCCAATTCTCATCAAAGTTCAATATTCTCAGTTTAAGAAACAAATGAATCAAACCTCTTCCTTTTCTCCCTCCCTCTCCAAACACATGAATTATTGACTTCCTTTTTGTTGCCTGTCTAGCCTCAAATTATTTTTTATTTGTACATGGCCCTCCGTAGAATAAAAGTCTTTCATCTTTATACTACATCATGCTATACCAGAGTAAATTTAACAATTTTTAGAGGAAAAAGCCCTGTATCTAAATGTCTCTCTCAGAGAAATATAACTAGGTTTCTGTGGAAAGAGAATGGATCAATGAATGGAAGGGTACAGTTGACCTTATCAACACATTTAGGTACAGTTGCATTCCAAAATAAATGCATGCACCATTCATATGCAGAGTTTGGTGTCACGTAATTATGGGTTCAAATATTGGATCAATCTCTTATTAGCTGTAAAATTTTGAGCAACTTATTTAGCTTTTCTGCACATATATACAGTTCTGCTTTCTTTTGCAGAGTAGGTGCTTATCTTGTCCTCTATGTTCTGTTGCTATCCTGAGTTCATTCATCATGTACTACCGGAAGAGATTTTGAATGGCGTTGGGGAATCAGAGGAGCTAGCCATTGGGATGGAGTTTAATAAGCATTTATTGTCAGAGGATTTATATGAGTATGTGTTCTCCATACCACCCCAGAGATCAATTAACTACAAATCTGTGAGGTTTGGGTGATATATTTTTTTCTCTTTCAAAAAAGACCCTCAAGGGCAAATGTAATGAAATATCTCCAAGGAGAGAGGGAAAAAAACCTCTCTCAAAACCATTTCCAATCCCAGCTTTGAAACATTTTCCCAAAATGACCCCAAATGCAGATATTGGCAGATACCAGAAGAGCTTCTTAAAGATTTTCTCTCTTTTTTCCGTACATTTTTTTTCTCCACCTTTCTGCTCACAAACACGCATTCTATGCATCAAGTGGATATTTTTATTTTTGGTGAACAAACCAGCCACAAGCTTGCTCTCCCAGCTCATTAGCACTTTGGGGATTGGAAGCAGTTACCAAAGCCTGACTAGACTCCTTACAAAGCAAAACTCAAGACAGGCATCAGCTAAAGGACAGACAAATAAGAGGAAGAGGGTGAGTGCAGTCATTCATCTTTTAATTTTTGTTTTCATGCCCACATTAATCTTGCTTTACAGAGCAATTTAGATCTTCAAGCTCATATAGATGACTAAGGAGTTCTTTGGATTCGAGGTTTTCTCCATGTACCTCTCAATTCTGTCTTTCCCCACATTCAGCCACAATATTACCTTAACACTGCTTTGATGGGCTTCCTGGACTATGTTTGAGCCCTTGCAACTAAAAAGAGAATTAAGAGGGAATGAAATTTTGGAAGGAATTGTCACACCTTTGAACAGAGCTCCAATTATTAGTAAGTGGTTTGAAAAGTGATTCGGAAGTGCTGTTATTGAAGCAGACTTTATACAGCTGATTTTCCAAACACCGCAGAGACCTCTAACCTCCAAAACCCTCCTTCTCTATTCTAACTGGTGGCCTGAATTTTACTATCTGAATCTTAATTCTTGGATTAAAGTTTTGGTGCCTTTTGAATGCTCACCTTATGTCAAAAGAGACTCTTTCATTTCCATCAAGTATTTGTACATTTGAATGAAGGACAGACCTGGAAGAAGACCTTGAGGGCATCAGGCTTCTGCAACGGTGAGAGGAGGCATCATAAAGTGGAGGACAGAGCTCAGAGCAGGAATGACGGGGAGATCAAACGATCCACTCCTATTCCCCAGTTTCGCTGAAGTTCTCCTTGTCATTATACCGTGTATTTTTTTAAGATTTATTTATTTATTTGAGAGAGAGAGAGAACTGGGGGGAGGGGCAGAGGGAGAAGGAGAGAGAGAATCCTCAAGCAGACTCGCTGCTGAGCACAGAGCCTCATGCTGGTCTTGATCCCTGGACCCTGAGATCATGACTGGAGCCAAAATTAAGAGTCTCCCACTTAACCGACTGAGCCACCCAGGCTCCCATTATACTGTTTTTTAACTCCATCACCAACTATGTTAAGCTCAGACTAGGCAGACTTAGCACTTTCTTGCAGATATTTGATAAAAGATGAGCTGAGTTGTAAATCAACTTGACCATTTCCCATCAATCTCTGAGTGTCTTCTATGTGCAAGGCACCGTGCTAGGTATCTGATTTTACTGTGTTATCCTACCTTCACCAAGGCCTGAAGACTAGTGTGATTTACAAAGATGCAGCTCAACATCTGTAAATGCAGTGAGGTCACTGAGCCTCCCGAACTTTCTTTTTTTTTAGCTGCTATTGATTATACCTATATGATAGGATTCGTAGGGAGTCTAGATTCAGATCAGATTAGCTCTCTACCCAGCTTGCTGCCAGTGAAGATTTCTTTCTCTCTAAAAAAAAGAAGCACCTCTCTGTGAGCAGAGTTCAGTGACATAAAGTGCTCCATAGAGCCCTGA
>NW_027979272.1:5192-12282 GCF_054177405.1 Leptonychotes weddellii
TTTTCAAATAAGACTCTGTTCCTTAAAGAATTCTTTAAGGAATATTCACTGCTGATAGCAATCACAGTCCCAATTTGTTAAGCAAAGATATTATCTCAAGACCCATGAGCCTTTTGCACATTATCTTAAGCAATCCTCCAACAACACTGTTAAGTCACGATTATCCCCATTATACAAATGGAGGAATTGAAACTCAGAAAGACTAAATGAGTTGCCCAACATCTCACACCTGGCAAGTGGCAGAGTCGGGATGAGAACCAGGCTTATACTGAAGCCTACCCAGAATCAGAACCACCACCTTATTCCCCTCCTTTTGCTGCTAACCTGAGTAAGTGCTCCAAACAACCTCGAATCATATCACGAACCTCAGGTTTCTACCTGACTGAAGGCTGAGACTACATGAATGGGTGAAGTCTCCAGCAGAGCTGTTGCGTTTTGCTCACAATTTCTCCATGTGACTCTACATCTGTACTAGACGATGCCAAACTTTGCTGCAGGTCTCTGTCTTTCCTTCAAGGGGAAAGAATCCTCTCCTGATTCTGGGAGGTTTACACGCCCTTTCACAGACAGGTGCAGAGCCTCTGAGTATAAAGCTTAAAACCATACTGACAAGATTGGGATAAGTGTGTGGGATCTCTGAAACTCTGCACAACGATGGCATGGTAATGACCAAAAGGAGCTTCACATTCTCTCACTATCCAAATTTGAGTGTTTTAGCACTGAAAAGTCTGTAGCAGAAACCATTAAGAGGAAGGAGCGTGGACCCCAATTCCAAGGGCATCTCCCTGTTTATAAGCTTCAAGAAGAAAGTTAAGGTCAATGACCTTGACTGGCAATGGGTAGATATGAATTGATTTATGAAAAACTGGGATATCAAAATAAAATGGCTCTCTCGAACTGAGCAATAAAATTCAGAGCAAATCGAGTATTACTTCCCAAACTGTGAAGTGACTGTCTTGGAATGACTTGTATAATATATATAATTTATTGAGGGTTTGTGTTCTATAATACAAACACCCACACACACATATATATATTTGCACATGTAAGGTGTACTCCAAAATGTTAAGAGCTCTTATTTCAGGAAATAGAATGTCATAATTTCCAGGCTTTTCTTTTCTTCTTTTTTCTTTTTTTTGCATTGATCAGGAACTGAACATGATTTTTAGTTTCAACTTTTCACGGTTATATATTGATCCAATTATTGTACAGTGCTCACATTTTGCTTTTAAGTTCATAAAATAACACTTCCATTTTGAAAAATAAAATGGAATTTATGAGATTCTCTATACTTTAAGAGGTAGGTAGAATAGGCTGAAAGTATAGTTTAAGAGACAGTTAATGTAATTTTGTTGATTTCCAAATTGTTAAGACCCGAGGAAGGATCAAGATATGTTCCAGACCTATAAGAGTCATTCACCATGAGCCATGGGGTCCCTCTGACCACACTTTTCCTCCTGCAGGGATGGGACCTCAGCATGAGAGATCTGCTGACAGCAGGAGTTCTTTCCTGATTTATAGGGATTGAGACTTAGTGTGGGTGTGTCGGGGGGTGATGGGAATTCTTATCCATGTGAACTTGATGGAATCAATCCCTGATCTTGAAAGATGTTTCATACACTGACAATTCTAAGAATTTGATCAAGGACACTTTGTATTCAGGTTTAAGCAACAACAAACACAGAGTACTTACTATATATAAGTTAGTCATGTCCTAAAGGAGATGATGGATAGATGATAGATAGATAGCTAGATGATAGATAATAGATAGACAATAGATAGATGGATAGCTAGATGATAGATAGATAGATAGGTAGATAGATAGATAAATAGATAGATAGATAGATAATTGATATATATATAGATACTAATTATGAAGTAAGTGCTGTTATCTCTGATTTTACAGAGACAGATGGAACGTCCAAGTGACCTGCCCAAGATCACACCTTTACTAAGTGGTAAACCTGGGGACTGAATCCAGGTTGTCTAAATCCAGAGTCCCCATTTCCTAACAAGTCAATAGTTTAGAGCTAGGACTACAGACAAATTTGAAAATACAACTATATTAGTGTATTCAGATCTAACAGCTGACAATTGAGAGCACTTCTGTATACACCTGGCCTAATCCTTTGGATTAAAAACATTCTAAATGTCTGATTGTTTCACAACTACAGAGCTGAACCTGGTCCCTCCATTAGTTTCCCTGTTCCATTATTGAAACTTGAATAAAGTTAGATGACTAGTTAATTCAGGGAATGACATGACTCATCTGGGACACACAAAACTGTCCTGACAACTTTCACCTGGGACATACTATGTGTCAGTCACTTTACACACTTTGCCTTATTTAGTTCCTAAAACAAATATATGAAGTAGGTCCTGTCACTCATTTTGGAAGATAAGGAAACTGGAGCCTAGAGATGTTGGATATCTCACCCTAAGTGACACAGCTACTAAGTGGTAGAGACAGAAGGTGATCACAGGGCGTCTGAATCCAAAGCTTGAGCTCACATCAATCACACTGTACTATATAAAAAGAAAACAAAAATTAAAACAATGACTAAAATTGCCTTCTGAGAGAAAGAATCTTTGCATAAAGTTGTGATTCTCTCAATACTGTGCCCCCCTCTTGTGCATTTTGTAATTTTTTGTTGACTGACGTAACCTGTAATGTGGATTATAATTATTATGGCAGGTCTGCATCTTGTCCTTGTGGTCCATGGGAAACATGTCCACAACTAAGGCCTGGAACAGCTCTTCAGTGTCCATGTTCATCCTCCTGGGATTTGCAGACCATCCAGAACTCCAGACTCTTCTCTTTGTGACCTTCCTTGGTATCTATCTTGTGACGCTGGCCTGGAACCTGGCCCTCATCTTTCTGATCAGAAGTGACCCCCATCTGCACACACCCATGTACTTCTTCCTCAGCAACTTGTCCTTCATTGACTTCTGCTACTCTTCTACAGTGGCCCCCAAGATGCTCACTGATTTCTTCCAGGAGCAAAAGACCATATCGTTCTTGGGCTGTGCTGCTCAGTTTTTTTTCTTTGTCTGCATGGGTCTCACTGAGTGTTTTCTCCTGACTGCCATGGCATATGACCGATATGCAGCCATCTCCAACCCCCTGCTCTACACTGCCATCATGTCCCATGGCCTCTGTATACGCATGGTGCTTGGGGCATATGTCGGTGGCTTCCTGAGCTCCCTGATCCAGGCCGGCTCCATATTTCGGCTCCACTTCTGCGGACCCAACATCATCAACCATTTCTTCTGTGACCTCCCACCAATCCTGGCACTTTCTTGCTCTGACACCTTCCCTAGTCAAGTGGTGAATTTTCTCGTGGTGGTCACTGTGGGGGGGACATCATTCCTCATCCTCCTCATCTCCTACAGTTACATAGGAGCTGCTGTCTTGAAGATCCGCTCAGTGGAAGGCCGAAGGAAAGCCTTCAACACATGTGCCTCGCACCTGATGGTGGTGACTCTGTTGTTTGGGACGGCCTTTTTCATGTACCTGCGACCTAGCTCCTGCTATTCACTTGGCAGGGACAAGGTGGTGTCTGTGTTCTATTCGCTGGTGATCCCCATGCTGAACCCTCTCATTTACAGTTTGAGGAACAGAGAGATCAAAGATGCCCTGTGGAAAGTGCTGAAGAAGAAGAAAGTGTTTTTCCTAGTTCATGATTGAAAATATACGTCTCTAAACTGACAGAAAAAAATGATCTCTAGCATCTACCTTCACTTCTGGCATCGATGAGGGAGACATCTTGTGTGCATGGCCATTTTTCTGCTGACCCCACCATGGATAGTCAAAAGGGGGAAGAGATTACTTCAGCAGAAACACCACCCCAGGATACCCTATCCTCACAATTGGTATTACAACAACTACCTTTTATTGGGTGCTTAATGTGTACCAGGCACATTATTTAATTAAATAATTAAGTTCATTGCAGCTCTACGATCCACACAGTACCATCCCCTTGTTACAAATGAGGAAATGCAGTCCCAGCAAGGAAGACTGACTTACCCAAGGCCATACAGGAAGTCAGAGGCAGAACCCATTCAGACCCAGGGCTTCCTGACTCCAGAGCCCATGCTCTGCCCAAATGCTACCTTCCACATTCAACAACAAAGAGCCCTGAAGTTGTACAAGTGTATGACTCTTACTACTGGCATATGGCAGAACTCAAAAAGATACACTGTGTATGGTTGAGGTGAATTAAAAGAACAAGACGCCTACTCCATTCAACGCTCTTCCAAGACGTCCCTTTTGGACTCCCATTATGACTACTGAATAATTTGCTAAGACTGAAGGACATTACCTTTGACTGCCTTTCTACCTCAGCTATGTAGGGATCTAGAAATTCTGAACCCCATAGAATCACATCAGTGCTCTTCTTCCCAGTCTCAGTCACCTAACCTGTTCAGCACCTGACTCAATTTCACAGCATGCTCTCCTTTTCTCATCACTTTCCAAGTTCCTCTTGCTCTCTTCTATCTGAACCCATTGCTCCTATAAGATCCTTGTTTCTTTATCTGTATAGATTAGCCCTTGCAGACCACAATGAGTATTATCTGCTATCATCTCAGGAAGGTACACCTCAGGCTCTCACCTCCAGGTCATTCCTCCTTTATGGAGGGTAATTACAGTGGAGTTGGCCAGAACAACCATTCCTGCTGGCAAATCCCTCTCTCATTCATTTGTGGCTCTGTCCCCTTCCCAGCACACTTTCCAATAGTGTGGGTCTATTGGATATGCAAAAAGATTTTATTTGACTTTGTTGTTCATATAGGTGGATCAATTATTTCTTTCATATCTGGAAGACCATAAAGGATGCATGGGGAGGAAAGATGTTTGTCTCATGTCTCCTGGGTTCTCCAGTCTCCTAAATTCTTTCCCAAGGTCAAGCAAACTTAAAATGACCCATAGAAATAACACCCAGTGGTATTACCCAATAGGTAACTTTTCCTAAAGTTTCTTTATCAGTTGCCTTTATGAAAATTAAGACCTATATGGCTTTGTATTGGAAATTCTGAGAATCACCTCTATTGATGGATTCTATGCCCCAGATAGCTCTAGTTTAATCTTCCCCAGCTGGCAGAGGATAATGTGAGGAAGCCTCTGCGATTATTTCAGATGTAAGATCCAATGAAGGGGCCAGACTGGCCAAAAGAGCAGACTTGGGGACCCAAGAATAGATTATTCCTTTGAAGCTTAGAATTGACAGGCTTGAATTCTGATATATTTGAATCCAAATGAGTAAGTTTGATTAAGGATAATTATTCTTTCTGCCTAAAAGAAGTGATGCAGTTTATGAAAGATATGGGAAAAGGTTTACCTTAAAGAAAATCTACATATTATTCAATATCAAATCATTTTACCTTCTTCTTTAAGTTAAAACACACATGCATGACCTTCATTTTTCCTTATCTGTCTTATTTGCCAACCCATCATAGACCTCCACCTGACCTCGTGAGGGAGCTTTACATTTAGCAGAATAAAACATGGCCTCTACATAGTTTGATCTGAGGAATCTGAATGTATTAGTTTACTATCACTGCTACAAACTAATTACCACAAACTAAGTGGCTTAAAACAGCATAAATTTATTATCTCACAGTTCTGTAGGTTAGAATAAACTCAACCAAGATCCTTCTTTTTTCTTGAAGACAAAGACTGATCCTTGTTCACTCTTGTTCACCCAGTACCTAACACAGTGTCTAGAATATAGTAGGCACGGAATAAATATTTATTTAATAAATGAATGATTCACCGTGGTATGGCTAACAAGGCTTCTTGTAGATTTGTTTCAATGAAAGAGAGACCAAACTAAATTAGACCCTTTTTCCCATCTATTACTCTTTTTAAAAAAAAAAAAAAATTTTAAGAGAGTTTTAAATTCAACTGTTACTCATAACAATTTGAAACTTTGGCAGTACTAATTAAGTATAATATACAACTAGAGATAGTTAAAGTGGAAAGCAAACACCAGAGCATCAGCACAAATAAAACACCTTATACATCAATCCTCAATCATTTTCCATCTTTGCTCTCTCTAGGCGTAACTTATTTAAACGTGTGCAAAACTGCTTAATTGCAGTGAGAGATGTGTTACCATATTCCTGGCTTGAATGAGCTTGCATCTTCAATCAGGTATGAAAGCACCCATTTCTCTAGTCTGAGAAATCTAACCCACTTTGTGCCTAAAAGCAAGTGAGAGCCTACTCTAGTCTTCTTTAACCTTCTCTACCCCCTTCCTCTTTAACTGTAGACAAAAGGGAAAAAGAGACCATTGGATCACAACATGAATCCACTGTTTCCAGAACAACATACTCTGAAGACCAGCTTTCTCCCTCTCATTCAGAAATCTTCCATCTCTGAAATGTAGCTATTTTCCCTTAGAAATGAAAAGCTGACTTAATTTGGTTAAAGTATAAAGGAATTTTAGAAAATATTTACAAACTCAGTTTTGCCATAAACACTTTCTAGAACATATTTAAACATTAAATAACCTATTTTTTTAAGTTTTGAGGCAGGATTAAAAAGTCTCCACTTTTTAATTTTTACTCTTTCTAGTTTCAAAATATTTTATTCTAGTTTCAAAATTCAAAACATCTTACTCTTTCTAGTTTCAAATACACATGCACTGCACAAAATAAAGCAAGTTGCAAAGAAGTGAAGAGTTATATGCTTTTTAAAAGTTATAATGCTGGGCACCTGGGTGGATCAGCCAGTTAAGCATCTGACTCTTGGTTTTGGCTCAGGTCATGATCTCAGGGTCATGAGATCGAGCTTCATGTCGGGTTCCATGCTGAGGGTGGAGCCTGCTTAAGATTCTCTCTCTCCCTTTTTTTTTTTTTTAACATATAATGTATTATTTGTTTCAGAGGTAAAGGTCTGTGATTCACCAGTCTTACACAATTCACAGCGCTCACCATAGCATATACCCTCCCCAATGTCTATCACCCAGCTACCCCATCCCTCCCACCCCCAACCACTCCAGCAATCCTCAGTTTGTTTCCTGAGATTAAGAATTCCTCATATCAGTGAGATCATATGATACATGTATTTCTCTGACTGACTTATTTC
>NW_027979273.1:0-1087 GCF_054177405.1 Leptonychotes weddellii
GTTGTCTTTTGGTTTTGTTGACTGTTTCCTTTGCTTTGCAAAAGCTTTTTATCTTGAGGTCCCAGTAGTTCATTTTTGCCCTTGCTTCCAAATGTTTTTCTTTACATATCTTGTGAAAGCCTCAGACATCTGAGGGTAGTTTTTAAAGACATGAGTGTACCAGAAAGACAAAGGAAGGTGACCTGTCCTTGAGCAGAGAGGCAGAGGCGGGGAAGGGTAGGCAAGGCAGTAGGAACTCCACCAGAAACCGCAGGCATGCTGAGGGAGAATCCCAGAATGTTCAGACTCAGACTCCTCCAGCACACACACTATGGGATATGAGAGGAGTGAAGAAGCATCGACACTGCAAGGAAGTTGAGAAAACTCAAGAGACTCCCCCACCATGCTTAGGAGCATTCACAAGTGTGCCCGTATTCCATCTACCCGCATTACCTGCACTCAGACGTCCACTTGTTTACACAGACCAGGAAAGGTAGACTACATTGCAAGAGTGAGCATTTGTCAGAAGAAACTGAGTTAATCTGATACAGAGCATTTTAAGCAACAACGCAAAAATCTATTAGAGGAAGATGGCATCAGTTTTAAAATATGTAGAGTCACATCTCCTTTCTGCATGTTGAAACTGTAAGTGCAAACCATGGAATTCATATCACAGTATTGCACTGAGACTTTGTTTCCTGCAAAATCACAATGTTAAATATTTGCTCCGCTGTCCTTAGGAGAAACGGTTGATAATCTGAGGAAAAAATGCCATCTTTTAAATACAACACTTTGTGAATTGATGTGTGTTCTACTAAAGTAAGCACTTATTATCATCATGGATCCAGGTGAAGAATATACATTTCAATTTTCTGTATCCAAGATTATAAAAAGAACTCAATAAAACAAATGAAAATGCAATTTAGCTTATCTCTAGCTCAGATTCTTAAAAACAATATAGTAGAACTAAGCTTTAGAGAGATTTCTTTTCTCATTAGGAAAAGTACAATAATACAACATGTCACTTCCCTTCTCTTTTCAATGTATTTGCCTACTACCACCTCCACAATAAAAATTTAAGGAAATGAAAATAAAAGCAGAATAGAGA
>NW_027979274.1:0-204 GCF_054177405.1 Leptonychotes weddellii
GGCCAGGCCCTCTCCTGTGGCCCCTCTCCCGGAGCACCTCCCAGAGGAACGCCTCCCCAGCCCTTCCCACACCTGCTGCTCAAAAAGGTGAGCAGGGCCTCCCGTCCCACCCGGGAGGCTCCCCCTCACCTGCGGGCTGTGTGTCTCGGGCCTGGCACGTCCCCTCTCTGAACCTCAGGTGTCTCCTGGGGACCCTGCGTGCCA
>NW_027979275.1:0-204 GCF_054177405.1 Leptonychotes weddellii
CCTGTAATTTTCAAGTCCTTGATGGTAGCACTAATCTCTGCAGTCCATCCTGAAAGGCACATTGCTTTTTTTTTTTTTAAGATTTTATTTATTTATTTGAAAGAGAGAGAGAGAGAGTGAAAGAGAGAGAGAATATGAGCGGGGCGGGTGCAGAGGCAGAAGGAGAAGCAGACTCCCCACTGAGCAGGGAGCCCTACGCGGGGC
>NW_027979276.1:0-204 GCF_054177405.1 Leptonychotes weddellii
CAGGAATTCAGCTGGATAGGGATCAAACCATTCTGAACACCTACAAACTCAACAGGAGATCGAAGAAAAGAAGAGCAACAACTCTCTCATCAGAAAAGCGACCACTTTCTGGAAGGTAGGACGTGCGGAGAAGTGAATCTGAGGCGATATTCGGGAGGATAGACGGCGGGGGAGGGGCCTCCGTCGGCCGCTTCTGGCAAGTGA
>NW_027979277.1:0-204 GCF_054177405.1 Leptonychotes weddellii
CACCAGTCTCGAGCTGTCACTTTGGGTTATTTTCACTGTAGTCGCTGAGGAGGTTAGCTCAAAAGCAAACAGCTGAGAATGAATGAAGCAGAGAATGAGCATGGCAGGAGAGTCCCCGGAAGGCCCAGCCTCACACGCACGGAGGTATTTCCCCAGCTCCCCTGCACGCCCCCCTGCGCACGTGCGTGTGCACATACACACACA
>NW_027979278.1:0-204 GCF_054177405.1 Leptonychotes weddellii
ATGTGGGGTCCTCGCCGATCACACAACTGGAAAATAAAGTAAAAAACCAGCCCCTTTCCCCCTTCAGACTTCTAGGGTGCACTGGTCTCAGACGGCCTCAGAGTTCACCCAGGACAGTCTGTCTGCATGATGTGGGGAGGGTTGCCGGGCACAGAGGGCGGGCCTCGCCGTCACTTGTGACCTGCTCTTTCCTTCTGCTTCGCA
>NW_027979279.1:0-204 GCF_054177405.1 Leptonychotes weddellii
AGACTCTGTGATGCAGGATATAATAGGGCTAGGTCATAACTGTTTTGAAGGGGGGGGTTAATTTGGGGGGAAAGTCATCAGGGAAAGCTGTCCTTCATTCAGGATTTTATTATCTCATGGAGAAAATTTGTGGAAACTTCCTAAGTCTTTTCCAGATGTTTTCTCAACCCACTCTAATAATCCTCCATGGTGCCATCAGCATCT
>NW_027979280.1:0-204 GCF_054177405.1 Leptonychotes weddellii
CTTTATCCCTTTTGCTTATCCCAGTTAAAGTTTCTATCCCCAGAACTATGACCTAATCAAATGCTCTGGCTCCTAGTTCTACCTCACTCTTCTAGTGATGGGGTCGGCAGGGGGCAGAATGGAGCTGAAAGGGCCTTGATCCTCTATAGAAGACAGCATTTTTCCTCTTCTTATTCTTTTTTCCTCATTTTCAAGGCCAATGGC
>NW_027979281.1:0-204 GCF_054177405.1 Leptonychotes weddellii
TATTAATTTCAGACAAAGCTGACTCAAAAGAAGGAAAATTGTGAGAGATAAAGAGGGACATTACATAATGCTAATGGGATCAACTCTCCAAAAAGCCATAACAATTCTTACTGTGTATGCACCTAACAACAGAACATCAAAAAAATGGAGAAAGACTGAGAGAACTGCAGGAGAAATGGACAAATCTACCATTATAGTTGGAGA
>NW_027979282.1:0-204 GCF_054177405.1 Leptonychotes weddellii
CATCTATCTTCACTAATGAACTAATATTGGCACACCGTTACTAACTAAACTCCATGTTTTATCTAGATTTCCTCATTTTTTTAATCAATAACATTTTACTGTTCCAGGATCCCTTTAGGATGCCATATACATTTAGTTGTCATCTCTACTCAGGCTCCTCCAACTCCTGTGATGGTTTCTCAAAATTTCCTTGTTTTTGGGCGC
>NW_027979283.1:0-204 GCF_054177405.1 Leptonychotes weddellii
CCTGGGTGGCTCAGTTGGTTAAGCGACTGCCTTCGGCTCAGGTCATGATCCTGGAGTCCCGGGATCGAGTCCCGCATCGGGCTCTCTGCTCGGCAGGGAGCCTGCTTCTCCCTCTCCCACTCCCCCTGCTTGTGTCCCCTCTCTCGCTGTGTCTCTCTCTGTCAAATAAATAAATAAAATCTTTAAAAAAAAAAAAAAAGAAAA
>NW_027979284.1:0-1086 GCF_054177405.1 Leptonychotes weddellii
GGAGGCAGCTCTTCTTGCCAGTCCCTGGAGCCAGAAGACCATTTCCATAAAGACGTATGAGTGCTGGGATAGAGATAATCCAGGTCCCTCGCCCCGGTAGACAGGCTGTGGAGGTGCTGAGTCTTCTTTCTCAGGCAGTGCCCTTTGGGGGAGGAGTGAGTGGGGAGAACCCAGAAAGCTTGAGCGATAGCTAACAATTCACTTAAAGGGGATTCTTAGAAAGGGGAGTTAACTAATTTTATTTGGTGACAAGATAGCTGGCTCTAATATCCCTAGCCACTGTCCTCACCCATGATCTGTTTGACCTTCTTGCTAAATGACAAACTAGATGAAGCCCTGTGTCTGTCCCCACATTGATCTCTGGCCAAAGGAAGTGGTGTTCCCTGGCAGAAGTTTGTGATTTTTATTTCTTGAAGATGTAGGAAGGAAGTATTTTCAGATGTATAGACAGAGGATGAGAAGCTGAGCCAGAAATCAACAGAGTCCTAGAACTTTCATATCTGCCATTCTCAGGATGTGAGGACAGGCCCTCTGCAGGGACAGAAAACATGAAGTAAGGATTTGCCAAGCTCTCCTCCTCTCCCTGAAGGGTCTTCAGTTCTGTTCATGTATTTGGGTACTGTTGTGGACTGAATTGTGTGCCTGTCCCCCAAATTCATACGTTGAATCCCTAACCCTCAAGGTGACGATATTTGGGCTAAGGAGTTTTGGAGGTAATTAGGTGTCCATGAGGTCATGAATGTGGGGTCCTCATGCTGGGATTCTTACAAAGCCCTTGTAGGAAGGGATACCAGAGAGCCGACTCCTCATGCCACCAGGTGTGGACACAGTGAGAAGGTGCCATCTGCAAGCCAGGAAGTGAACCCTCCCCAGGGAAAGGGCTTGGCTGGCCCATTGACCTTGGGCTTCCCAGCCTCCAGAATTGTGGGAGATAAATGCCTGTTGCTTAAGCCCCCAGGCTGTGGTGTTATGGCAGCCCAAGCTGACTGATGCAGACACCGACGATGTGAAATCCTACAGTAGGCCAGCTGTTGGAGGGTAATCTCGGACCTGGGACTAGCATCAAGGCTTTTGTTCCTACTACTA
>NW_027979285.1:0-204 GCF_054177405.1 Leptonychotes weddellii
CAAAATTAGAAGGAAAGGGAGAGGACAATATTGACTGTGACCAGCAACATGTGGCCTGGCCAGACTCAGCGGTGTGGGTGAGCACGGTGTCTAACAGCTGCACAGGAGAGGTGGAGAGGCGGAAATTATATCGGAGAGGACATTATGCAGACATCCTATTTTTCACTGTCCACATTCTGGTAGGAATCACTTTCTACACGGATG
>NW_027979286.1:0-204 GCF_054177405.1 Leptonychotes weddellii
ACCTGCACACACGCACACACTTCTCACCAAGGTAGCTTGTGAGCCCTGTGGGAGTGGGAACACACTGTCATTTTTGCTGTGGTATTCCGAATTTCTGGTAGAAGCTCAGAATTTTTTGTTGACTGAAAAAATGTTGATGCAATATGATTCCAGCATGGGGTGCCTGGGTGGCTCAGATGGTTAAGCATCTGCCTTCGGCCCAGG
>NW_027979287.1:0-204 GCF_054177405.1 Leptonychotes weddellii
CTCAGAGTCCATAGTCTCTCATGGTTCATCTCCCCCACTGATTTCCCACCCCCTTCATTTTTCCCTTCCTACTATCTTCTTTTTTAAACATATAATGTATTATCTGTTTCAGAGGTACAGGTCTGTGATTCAACAGTCTTACACAATTCACAGCACTCACCATAGCACATACCCTCCCCAGTGTCTATCACCCAGCCATCCCCA
>NW_027979288.1:0-204 GCF_054177405.1 Leptonychotes weddellii
GGGCGCCTGGGTGGCTCAGTTGGTTAAGCGACTGCCTTCGGCTCAGGTCGTGATCCTGGAGTCCCGGGATCGAGTCCCGCATCGGGCTCCCTGCTCGGCAGGGAGCCTGCTTCTGCCTCTGACCCTCCCCACTCTCATGTGCTCTCTCTCTCTCATTCTCTCTGTCTCAAATAAATAAATAAAATCTTTAAAAAAAAAAAAAAA
>NW_027979289.1:0-204 GCF_054177405.1 Leptonychotes weddellii
CTCCCGGCTAGGCAGACAGTCAGCCATGGGGACGTACTGACCTCCAGGACATCTGCAGTCATCGATGGCCTCCGTGGCTGCTTGGCCATTGGGCTAATCCTTGCCCCATCTGTGGGGAGGACCCCTGACAGGCTGAGGAAGACCCCAGGCCCAGATTCAGCAGGTCTATGGAACGGTCAGAGCCACTAAAGGTGACCCGCGTTA
>NW_027979290.1:0-204 GCF_054177405.1 Leptonychotes weddellii
ACCTACACCTACACCTGCATATACACCTGCACCTACACCTGCACCTACACTTGCACCTACACCTGCACCTACACCTGCATATATACCTGCACCTACACCTGCACCTACACCTGCACTTATACCTGCACCCGCAACTATACTTGCATGCACACCTGAGCCTGCACCTACACCAGCACCTGCACATGCACATAGACCTGCACTTGC
>NW_027979291.1:0-204 GCF_054177405.1 Leptonychotes weddellii
ACGGGGATCTATGTCAGTTATTTCTCAGTAAAACAGGGAAAAATAATAACTCTGCTTGGGGCCGACCCACGAATATATTTGCATTGAAAACAGAGCAGGCAGCTATGATTCAATCCAGTTGGCCTGGATTGCCCTGAGCCGTTCTCCTTAAGCCACACAGACCGACCAAGTCACCAACAAACAAAACCCTATTGGTGGTCACGG
>NW_027979292.1:0-204 GCF_054177405.1 Leptonychotes weddellii
AGTACCAGGAGACAGAATTATCAGGGGCTCTGTTAGAAGCTGCCTCCACATCCAACAGAAATGGATAAGGCTCATGAGATGCAGTTCATGTTCTAATTACACTCAGAGTCACACATAAAATGTTTAAATATTAAAATAAAAAACTTAATTTAAAAAATGTTTAAAGGGCGCCTGGGTGGCTCAGTTGGTTAAGCGACTGCCTTC
>NW_027979293.1:0-204 GCF_054177405.1 Leptonychotes weddellii
CGACACCTTCATCATCACCTCCACCACCACCTTCAATACCACCATCACCACCATCATCTCTAACACCACCACTACATCCAAGACTACCATCATCATCACCACCATCACCTCCACTTCCACCACTACCATCACCTCCACCATCACCTCTACAACCTCCATCACCACCACCATCTCCACCACTACCACCTCCTCTATCACCTTCAC
>NW_027979294.1:0-204 GCF_054177405.1 Leptonychotes weddellii
AAGGCAGGCTCACACCCAGGTGGCAGACTCACAAACCATGATCTTGGCTATAGACCTAGAAATAGTTCCATACCCCTGAAGAATTGGTTGTAGGCTTGTTGGCTTTGATTCTGGCACCAGCACCATATAGCAAGAGACCCAGGAAGATTCATGCCCACCTATGCATCAGGGAATGGATATACAGACCTCTGTCCCAGCTATGAA
>NW_027979295.1:0-1086 GCF_054177405.1 Leptonychotes weddellii
AGAGAAATAATAAAGATCAGAGCAGAAATCAATGAAATAGAAACTAAAAGAACAGTAGAACAGATCAACGAAACTAGGAGTTGGTTCTTTGAAAGAATTAACAAGATTGATAAACCCCTGGCCAGACTTATCAAAAAGAGAAGAGAAATGACCCAAATCAACAAAATCATGAATGAAAGAGGAGAGATCACAACCAACACCAAAGAAATACAAACAATTATAAGAACATATTATGAGCAACTCTAGGCCAGCAAATTTGATAACCTGGAAGAAATGGAGGCATTCCTAGAGATGTATCAACTACCAAAACTGAACCAGGATGAAATAGAAAACCTGAACAGACCTATAACCCCTAAGGAAATTGAAGCAGTCATCAAAAATCTCCCAAAAAACCAAAGCCCAGGGCCAGATGGCTTCCCAGGGGAATTCTACCAAACATTTCTTTTTTTTTTTTTTTTTTTAAAGGAAGAAAAAGAGCTTGTTTTATTTGATCACATGCACACCATTAACAGGCCAAATTCTTGGCACTGAATGATTTAGACATGTCAAGGACAAGACTGGCATTAACAGCCTGGAGGACTCTGGGCATCAGGGAGGGTAGTCAGCCGGGACACACCTCTACTCTCTAGGTTTGCAAGCCTGATAGAGGCTCTCAACTTAAATGTGAGCAATTAAAACAAGAGACTGTCCTTCCACAGAACACAATGGACCCAAATATTGCTCCCAAATTGGCCACAGACCCAGAAATTTCAGGAATGCTTGGGGACACCTTCTAGGATTCCTGCCTACCTGGCCTCTCATTCTGGGCCAGTTCACCCCTACCCCCTCCTTCTCTTTCTAGCTTTAGGAATGTTCCGTTTCCCTGTCCTGATCTTGTGGTTGAGCCGACCAAACATTTCAAGAAGAATTAATACCTATTCTTCTGAAACTGTTCCAAAAAATAGAAATGGAAGGAAAACTTCCAAACTCATTTTATGAGGCCAGCATTACCTTGATCCCAAAACCAGACAAAGACCCCATCAAAAAGGAGAATTACAGACCAATATCCCTGATGAACATGGATGCAAAAATTCTCACCAAAATACT
>NW_027979296.1:0-204 GCF_054177405.1 Leptonychotes weddellii
CCCAGACGCCTCTCCCTGCATCTCAGGCCACAGCCAGGAGGCTTCAGGCCCCTTCCCACAGCCCAGGCCTCTGAGAACCCCTGCAAGGCTCCCCAGGTGAGGCCCCCTAAGTGTGGACCCCTCCTTAGATGTGGACCCCTCCTAGGATGTGGAGCCCAGGTGAGGACCCCCAGTGGAGGTCCCCCCAGGTAAGGTTTCCCCAGG
>NW_027979297.1:0-204 GCF_054177405.1 Leptonychotes weddellii
CTTCATATCCTCGCCAACATCTGTTGTTTCCTGAGTTGTTAATTTTACCTCTACAGTTTGTAATAAATTCTCTTAATGTTTATGTTATTTGAGTTTAGATTTTCTAGTATTTGCAGCTGAAACAGCCTAATTTATTTACTTATTTTATTTTTTTATTATTATGTTATGTTAATCACCATACATAATTAGTTTTTTTTTTAAAGA
>NW_027979298.1:0-204 GCF_054177405.1 Leptonychotes weddellii
AAAAAAAAAAAAAAAGAAATGCGTGTGCGTTAGAGAAAACCTTGGGAAGTGTACAGAAGTTCCAGGATGGAAAGCAAAATCCTTGGTAATGCACATGTTTAATGCTTGCCGTGATACACCTGCCAATATCTGCCCTTCTTTCTTCTGATTCACATATATGCACACACACATATATAAAATACCTATTCTACAATTTCCCAAGAA
>NW_027979299.1:0-204 GCF_054177405.1 Leptonychotes weddellii
GAATAAACACTGAAATATAGCAATCATGTCTTCAACTTCTACAATTGTCTTTATGTGCCGACTAACATTTATGCAGCCTCTTACAGATCTTTTACCATGTATTGGAAGTTTTAGCAGTTCTGATAACATCACTAGTAGTATATAACCATGCAGAAAGCACATCACACTGACAGCACATCGGCAAAGATTCTGCACAGGTTTATC
>NW_027979300.1:0-204 GCF_054177405.1 Leptonychotes weddellii
TAGGGGCGCCTGGGTGGCTCAGTCGTTCAGCGTCTGCCTTCGGCTCAGGTCATGATCCCAGGTCCTGGGATCGAGCCCCACATCGGGCTCCCTGCTCGGCGGGAAGCCTGCTTCTCCCTCTCCCGTTCCCCCTGCTTGTGTTCCCTCTAGCTGTCTCTCTCTCTCTGTCAAATAAATAAATAAAATCTTTAAAAAAAAAAAAAA
>NW_027979301.1:0-204 GCF_054177405.1 Leptonychotes weddellii
AGCCGGGTGATGGGTATTAAGGAGGGCATGTACTGCATGGAGCACTGGGTGTTATATGAAAACAATGAATCGTGGATCACTACATCAAAAACTAATGATATATTGTATGGTGACTAACATAACATAATAAAATAAAATTTTAAAAAAAGAGCATTTACTAATACTATAATAACAATGATGGTGAGAATCACTGAGATGGTAACC
>NW_027979302.1:0-204 GCF_054177405.1 Leptonychotes weddellii
CCACGTTGGTCAGGGTTCACTTGCCAAGAGCAGCAGTCCAAGCAGAGAAGGATTGATTACAGGGCGATAAATGACTCCCGGGATAGTTGGGAAGGCGGGAGAAATTGAAGAAACTCTAAGTGGAGTTTCCAGGAACGACTCCCAAAGTCACAATGCAGAATTGGGCCACCAGGGAGCTGCGGTCCTGTCATCATTCCAGTGGCA
>NW_027979303.1:0-204 GCF_054177405.1 Leptonychotes weddellii
ACTTAACTTTAATATTTAACTATATTTTTTTTAAGATTTTATTTATTTATTTGAGAGAGAGAATGAGATAAAGAGAGAGAGCATGAGACGGGGGAGGGTCAGAGGGAGAAGCAGACCCCCTGCCGAGCAGGGAGCCCGACGCGGGACTCGATCCCGGGACTCCAGGATCATGACCTGAGCCGAAGGCAGTCGCTTAACCAACTG
>NW_027979304.1:0-204 GCF_054177405.1 Leptonychotes weddellii
ATAATGGTGTCTCTTCTTCACTTTTCCCCTCATGTAATATAAACCAAATTAACCAATGCAAAATGTGTATAATGCATATGTGAACCTATTTTTTTCCTCCGTGACCCTACAATGTACTCACTAGAGGGAGAAGTTGGTTGGGAAAAGGCATTAGGATAAAATAATTAGTTCTGATATGATTATGGACCCCTAAGTCAGTGCCAG
>NW_027979305.1:0-204 GCF_054177405.1 Leptonychotes weddellii
CTAATTGGTCTCCCTGCATCTACCTCTGCCCTTTTTGGTCTAGTCCTAAACCTGTGGTAGAGTGACCCCTTTATTTATTATTTCTTTTAAGATGTTATTTTTTTTTTAAAGATTTTATTTATTTATTTGAGACAGAGAGAATGAGAGAGAGAGAGCACATGAGAGGGGTGAGGGTCAGAGGGAGAAGCAGGCTCCCTGCTGAGC
>NW_027979306.1:0-1086 GCF_054177405.1 Leptonychotes weddellii
CTCTCAGGAATTCAGCTGGATAGGATCAAACCATTCTGAACACCTACAAACTCAACAGGAGATTGAAGAAAAGAATAGCAACAACTCTCTGAACAGAAATGCGATCACTTTCTGGAAGGTAGGACGTGTGGAGAAGTGGATCCGAGGTGATATTCGGGAGGATAGACAGCGAGGGAGGGGCCTCCGTCAGCTACTTCTGGCAAGTGATAGAACCACAGAGCACAAAATCGGAACTTTTAAAAGTCTGCTCCACTGAGGGACGTCACTCCAGTGGCTAAGCTGGGGGTGGAACCCTCGTGGACAGTGTGGTCTCAGGACCCTTCAGGTCACAGAAAGCCCGGGGGTGCCTGAGTGCAGCAGAGCTCCCAGGTATCGGAGCAGGGAAGCCAGCTGCAGAGGCGGAGCCCAGGCGCAGGCTCTCAGCTCGGGGTTGCCATAAACCGTGATCTGCGGCACAGTCGAGCCACTGCTCCTCCAGCAGGGACCCAACAAGCAGCAGATCCGGGGAGACTCACCTTCCTCCCCTGGGAGGAGTGGCATGGGAGCACACCTTGGGGATCTGCTGGGTTTGGAGACTCCACACGGGGTCGAGTGCCAGAGATAGAAATGCACGGTCACAGGCCGGGTGAGCACGGAGTGTGGCTGGAGACTGGGGAGACGGGAGTGACTGACTGGTTTTCTCTGGGGGCTCACTGAGGAGCAGGGCCCCAAGTTCTTGGCTCCTCCGGGGCGGAGATTGGGAGGCCAGCATTTTCACTCTCTGCCTCCAAAACTGTACGGAAAGCTCACAGGGAACCAAAGCTCCGGAGACTAAACCCGAGCAGATTACTTAGCCCAGACCAGGCAAGGGCGGGGCAATTCCACCTCTGGCAAAGACATTTGGAAACCACGGCAACAGGCCCCTCCCCAGAAGATCAGCGAGAACAGCCAGCCAAGACCAAGTTTACCTATCAATGAGAACGGCAGAACTCCAGCGCTAGGGGAATACTACACATAGAATTCATGGCTTTTTTACCATGATTCTTTAGTCTTTCAAAGTTAATTTTTTTTTAACTGTCTTTTTTTTTTAATTTTTCTTTTTCCCTT
>NW_027979307.1:0-204 GCF_054177405.1 Leptonychotes weddellii
CTCCGGGCTAGGCAGACAGTCAGCCATGGGGACGTACTGACCTCCAGGACATCTGCAGTCATCGATGGCCTCCGTGGCTGCTTGGCCATTGGGCTAATCCTTGCCCCATCTGTGGGGAGGACCCCTGACAGGCTGAGGAAGACCCCAGGCCCAGATTCAGCAGGTCTATGGAACGGTCAGAGCCACTAAAGGTGACCCGCGTTA
>NW_027979308.1:0-204 GCF_054177405.1 Leptonychotes weddellii
GAGCTAGAAAGGGAGCTCATTTCTGAGCAATAGCATAGTACTCGTAGTAACAGCAAAGATCCTTGATGACTCAAGGAATCATGGACACGGACAAACAGGAGCACATGCCCAGAGGAAGGAGAAAGGAACTGTTCCTCATTTTTCTTTTTTAAGTCCTTTCTAAGTCACTTTGTGGAATCAGGCATGTGTTTTGGTTTGGCCCTC
>NW_027979309.1:0-204 GCF_054177405.1 Leptonychotes weddellii
AAACCAAGCATTGGAAATAATTCCCCAATATATTTCCTTATAACTTTGTTTACAAACCAGCCTGAAACACTGAGACAGAACGGTTTTTTTTTTTTTAATTTTTTATTCTTACGTTAATCCCCATACATTACATCATTAGTTTTAGATGAAGTGTTCCATGATTCATTGTTTGTGCATAACACCCAGTGCTCCATGCAGAATGTG
>NW_027979310.1:0-204 GCF_054177405.1 Leptonychotes weddellii
GAACAAACACCTTAAATTGTAAATATATGGGTAAATATATGAGACTTTTTCCTTCTTCTTCAAAATCTCTTTAAAGCCATTTAAGCAAAAATAGTGTACTGTGGGGACTTTTAACAAATATAAGTAAAATGTATGACAAAAATAGCACAGTCTGGGACGCCTGGGTGGCTCAGTCGGTTAAGCGTCTGCCTTCGGCTCATGGCA
>NW_027979311.1:0-204 GCF_054177405.1 Leptonychotes weddellii
GTCAGTGGACAGAAGGCTACACAAACTGTCGTACAACCATGGGACAGGACGTCATGGCACCGTAGCAAGGGATGGAGCTCGGACATGTGCTAGCACATGGGTGGACCCTAAGACCGTGCTGCTGAGTGAAACGGGCCAGTCACAAAGGACACATACGACACTATTCCCTTTATATGACATGTCCATAACAGGCAAATCTGTGGA
>NW_027979312.1:0-204 GCF_054177405.1 Leptonychotes weddellii
GTCAGTGGACAGAAGGCTACACAAACTGTCGTACAACCATGGGACAGGACGTCATGGCACCGTAGCAAGGGATGGAGCTCGGACATGTGCTAGCACGTGGGTGGACCCTAAGACCGTGCTGCTGAGTGAAACGGGCCAGTCACAAAGGACACATACGACACTATTCCCTTTATATGACATGTCCATAACAGGCAAATCTATGGA
>NW_027979313.1:0-204 GCF_054177405.1 Leptonychotes weddellii
ACATCCTGAACATCCTCGAGCTGAATTTCTTCATTCGTTAATTGGAAGTAACAGTGACATGGATTCTTCAACAAAGCCGTAAAGTTAGAATTCAATAATAAGCTAACACATAAAGAAAGGATGTGATTGGGGCGCCTGGATGGCTCAGTTGGTTAAGCGACTGCCTTCAGCTCAGGTCATGGTCCCAGGGTCCTGGGATCGAGC
>NW_027979314.1:0-204 GCF_054177405.1 Leptonychotes weddellii
CCAGAAGCGGCCGACGGAGGCCCCTCCCCCGCCGTCTATCCTCCCGAATATCGCCTCGGATTCACTTCTCCGCACGTCCTACCTTCCAGAAAGTGGTCGCTTTTCTGTTCAGAGAGTTGTTGCTCTTCTTTTCTTCGATCTCCTGTTGAGTTTGTAGGTGTTCAGAATGGTTTGATCCCTATCCAGCTGAATTCCTGAGAGGAG
>NW_027979315.1:0-204 GCF_054177405.1 Leptonychotes weddellii
CCCCCAAAAGACAAGGCGGGCTTCACGAAACCAGGTTGGAAAGGAGCCCTAAGGCTGAAAATTCTTACTTCCACTGTCGTCCGGCATTCCAGGTTGGGGGCGGTACGGGGGTTTGGGCTTTGGGTAGATATCTGCGGGGAAAACGACATAGCGTTTTTAGCGGAGAGAAATAGCCTTGTGTTACGAGCAGCCTATAAAACAAGG
>NW_027979316.1:0-204 GCF_054177405.1 Leptonychotes weddellii
AATATAGTGATTTGAAGGGGCACATGCACCTCCCAATGTTTATAGCAGAAATGTCCACAATAAGTAAAATATGGAGAGAGCCCAGATGTCCATCCACAGGTGAATGGACAAAGAGAAGTGGTATATATCCACTTCTCTTGCATTTCTATACATTATCATATATATATATATAATCATATATATATACACATATATACACACACA
>NW_027979317.1:0-1086 GCF_054177405.1 Leptonychotes weddellii
ATGGTTGAGAATTTTCTAAAATTAATATACACACCAAACCACACATCTAAGATGTTAAGAGGATGCCAACAAGGTAATTACCAAAATTACCTCCCAAAACAACAGAAAAATACCGGAAAGAGAAATATACAAGTTCATAATCACAGTGTGGTATTTAAGCATCTCTCTGTCTCATGCTAATTAAACAAGATGGTTTTTCGGAAGAACACAGGAAGTACTACACATGACAATTGCAGAATACATATTATTTCTGAGCATTTATGGAACATTTATCACAACACATCACTGGCTGGGCCATTAGGCAAGCATCATCCTATTTTGTACCATTAGTACCATACAGAGAGCATACAGTAACCACAGTAGAAATAACATGGGATATGTTTTATTAATAATCTTAGTCTATTTATTCGGTGTTCTGTAATTCACCCATGCATCAGGGATGCGTCTGGGCTCTGACGTGGAAAAATGCCATTAATTTGGAGTTTCTAAGTAGGGTGACCTTAATAGCTACTGTCTGCGAGGCAGTCTTTCCAGAACACTCCCCAGCAGCCCACCAGAAGAGAAGATTCTCACATTCTGTTACTTTACGGGGTGCTTCCTCCCTTGTGAGGCAGCCCCCTTCTCATTCAGCAGTGAGCGCTCCTCAGTCTCCGGGTGCGGCGTCCTCCGGGCCCTTCCCTCTGGCTGGAGGAAGCACGAGGGTAGCGGGCGCCGGGCGCTCGTCTGAGCGCCCACGAGCGTGTGTGCAGCCTGGCCACTGCCTCCCGGCACCGCAGGGGCTCACAGCCTCAGACAGCCCTGTGACAGCCCAGGGCCCGGGAACACCGCGGGGGTGGAAGCGGGGCTTCAGAGGCACGCCCGGGCTCCGGCTGGAGCGCAGGAAACCGCTGGGGGCCGCAGTCTGTGCTCGGGCTGCACCAGCCTCAGCCCCGTCGCTTCTCTAAGGGAATGGGAATCCGCGATGTTCGTAAAATGGTTCAAACCGTGCTCCCACTCACCAGGAACCTTGCTTCCTTTCCACGGGCAGTTCGTGCCTGACGTGCGGTCAGGGAAGTGACCCGAGTGCCGGTGCTCCAGGTGTGACAG
>NW_027979318.1:0-204 GCF_054177405.1 Leptonychotes weddellii
AGCCGGGTGAGGGGTATTAAAGAGGGCACGTTCTGCATGGAGCACTGGGTGTTATGCACAAACAATGAATCATGGAACACTACATCAAAAACTAATGATGTAATGTATGGTGACTAACATAACAATAAAAAAAAGAAAAATAAATAAACCTTATTTGAAATAGATTGATCCCCCCCAAACAGCTGATTACACATTGTGAAAGCA
>NW_027979319.1:0-204 GCF_054177405.1 Leptonychotes weddellii
AGCCAAATCAACTGATCAAGAAACCAAATAAACTTGATTAATCCTTGTACACAATGATATAGACATGTAAGATGTAAAACTATGTTAAAATTCAGTAAATGCACTAATTCAGACTCACTGATAGGTAGAGTCAGCCTGGGTTCTCCAGAAGCAAGGGCTGAGTGAATCTTGTTTGTGTGTGGGTAGTTACTTCAGAAATGGATC
>NW_027979320.1:0-204 GCF_054177405.1 Leptonychotes weddellii
GAACTGTTGTTAAGAATTTGTAAACATGAAAGTATTGTACATACTCTGGCTAAGATCTCTAAACTTTAATCCCTAGATCCAATTCTTCAAAAGCAGACTAGAAATTTCTGCCTTGGCCATTAAACCTAGAGAAAATGAGAATGAAAACTGTTGGCAAAATCAGCTGAGAAACAAATGTGTAGGCATTCTTCTCCCACGTGACCA
>NW_027979321.1:0-204 GCF_054177405.1 Leptonychotes weddellii
AGCATATATGACCATCGTACTTTCAATATTGGCAAAGAAAGTCTAAATTAAATCAAAACATGTCCACTTACTGTGTTCTTCCCATCTATATAACCATTTTAATCAAGCCAATATCAAAAGGAAGTACAAAAACCAGTACTTGAGCTACTTCATGGAACAGGTGGAATGAGAAGATCTGGGAAAATAGTTCAGATTAAAAGCTTA
>NW_027979322.1:0-204 GCF_054177405.1 Leptonychotes weddellii
GAATAAACACTGAAATATAGCAATCATGTCTTCAACTTCTACAATTGTCTTTATGTGCCGACTAACATTTATGCAGCCTCTTACAGATCTTTTACCATGTATTGTAAGTTTTAGCAGTTCTGATAACATCACTAGTAGTATATAACCATGCAGAAAGCACATCACACTGACAGCACATCGGCAAAGATTCTGCACAGGTTTATC
>NW_027979323.1:0-204 GCF_054177405.1 Leptonychotes weddellii
CTTCAGCTGCTGGGCTTCATTTAAACCTTGGTCATTAAAAAGCTGTTCCTCTGTTTCCTCTGCGTGGTTCATATTTAGCCAAAGAGATTTATTTCTCCAATAAACCCCCCTCTCCAGACAGCCGCATTCATCTGCTCCTCCTACTGAGGAAAGAAAAGAAGTCACCTAGAACTCTGGCGCTGGTGAAAGCAGAAAAAATTACCA
>NW_027979324.1:0-204 GCF_054177405.1 Leptonychotes weddellii
AAAAAAGTCATGAGACACTTTTGTTTTGCAATAAATAAGGCAATAGCCAACTATTACTCCTTAGTAGCTACTTTGAGATAAGCTATCAAGTCTGCTCTTTCCCCTGTCTTCTTAATGCCAGCGAAGATCATTTTTGTTCCAGGGATGTACTTCTTGGGATTCTCCAAATACTCCATCAGTGTCTCTTCTCCCCAGGTGATGCCT
>NW_027979325.1:0-204 GCF_054177405.1 Leptonychotes weddellii
GCACGTACCCCTTCGGATCCCTACTTTTGTATCTTTGGGGTAAATACCCAGTAGTGCAATTGCTGGATCATATGGTAGCTCTATTTTCAACTTTTTGAGGAACCTCCATACAGTTTTCCAGAGTGGCTGCACCAGCTTGCATTCCCACCAACAGTGTAGGAGGGTTCCCCTTTCTCCGCATCCCCGCCAACATCTGTCGTTTCC
>NW_027979326.1:0-204 GCF_054177405.1 Leptonychotes weddellii
CTTCGTTAGAATGATTTAGCCCCTTGCTACTTAAAATGTGGTTTCTGACACAGGGGCGCAGGCCTCACCTGAGAGCTTAGGGGCGCAGGCCTCACCTGAGAGCTTAGGAGAAGCGCAGAGCCCTGGGTCCCACCTCAGACCTACTTTTATCAAGATCCCAGGTGATTCTCAGGCACATTAAAGCATGAGAACCGCTGATCCCAA
>NW_027979327.1:0-204 GCF_054177405.1 Leptonychotes weddellii
AAATGGGGCCTTCACCGGCTTATCTGAGTGGTGGAAATTTTAGACTGAATTTTAGATTGAAGAAAGAGATCTTGGACTAATAGGGCAATAAAACCCCGTATACAAATGGTATACATTCCCGCAGCTCATAAGTTTATTCCTAGATGTCCTTTCCTGTTTGTTGGAGTAGGGAACATGTTCTGCTGATTTCCAAGAGGAACTCTT
>NW_027979328.1:0-1086 GCF_054177405.1 Leptonychotes weddellii
GCGAGCGTGAGCGGCGAGGCAGGGCGAGCAAAGCATACTTACCTGGCAGGGGAGATACCATGATCACGAAGGTGGTTTTCCCAGGGCGAGGCTTATCCATTGCACTCCGGATGTGCTGACCCCTGCGATTTCCCCAAATGTGGGAAACTCGACTGCATAATTTGTGGTAGTGGGGGACTGCGTTCGCGCTTTCCCCTGGTTATTTTCCTTTACTAAAAGAAGATTCTTGTTTAGTCCTGCTGCTTGAAGGCTTTTGTTTTGGAAATGCTGTTGCTTGTTGTTAGATAATTTTGTCCAGTGTCGTTAAAATACTTTTTAAATCGGTGCTTGACTACCACTCGTATCGATACCGTGTTAGTTGGCTCCGTGTTTTTTTTCTTTATGGCATAGGTACGTATTTCCAGACTTCAGCAACGGGTGGAGACTAGCAACGAGAGCTATGGTGCTAGTTGGCTCCGCTGACCCTCCTCTGCCCACCGCTTGGGGTTCCCAAAACAGGCGAAAATTCTCTCGGTTTTCTGGAGTCGAGAGAAGAGAACACCACCGCCGGTTTGAGCTCTTTGCACTGGTTCCGGGTACCGTAACAAACTTTTCAGATCCCATCTAGCGTGTCTCCCAAAACCACTACCCACCCAGAGAGTCCCACCTTTTAGGAATACCTTTCAGCCATGAGATGCTGCAGTAATGGGAACTCACTCTGTACGTTTTCTACAATGCCTTTTCAGATTCTCCCTCTGTAGGGGATGTTTCTCTGCTTTGAACTCGTATGGGATAATGTACCATTCACATGCCATGGATTTCTCTGGTTTTCAACTGTTGTTCCACCCAACTTTTTTGAGAAGTAGAATACTCTCCCTGAGTCACAGTGATGTCGAGGAGATACCTGCTGGGGAACCCATTTTCTCTTTTCTGAGACTCATGGCTCTCCTCAGGGGGATATGCCTTTACAGTATGTTCGTTCTGCTCCTCAAAATTGGGTCATTATTTACTGATTCCCATAAACTTAAAATCGAGAGTTAGGGGTTCTAAGGAGTTGGCTATGGTCGTAGGACCTACAACAGGACAAATAAACTCAGGGAATTGCCA
>NW_027979329.1:0-204 GCF_054177405.1 Leptonychotes weddellii
TAAATGGCACTGGCAACATCTGCTTTTAAAAGTTTTGGTAGAATTCAACACTAAACTGTTCTGGTCTGGGATGTTTGAGAAGCTAGCTTCTTGATGGGCTTCCCTATCTTCTATAGAAATATGTGGAAATTGTACTGTTTATAACTTAAAAGATTGGATCCATTTTAATAAGGCTTCTATGTCATTGTAAAGGGTTTGGAAAAA
>NW_027979330.1:0-204 GCF_054177405.1 Leptonychotes weddellii
CACTTTTTTTTTTTTTTAAAGATTTTTAATTATTTATTTGAGAGAGAGAGAATGAGAAAGAGCACATGAGAGAGGGGAGGGTCAGAGGGAGAAGCAGACTCCCTGCTGAGCAGGAAGCCTGATGCGGGACTCGATCCAGGGACTCCAGGATTATGACCTGAGCCGAAGGCAGTCGCTTAACCAACTGAGCCACCCAGGCTCCCG
>NW_027979331.1:0-204 GCF_054177405.1 Leptonychotes weddellii
GATACGCATGCTGGTCGTTAGAGTAGGGTGGTCAAAACTGTCAGAAAGGCCCATATGAGGCGTGGGCAGGGGCTACAGGGCACAAGGAAGGGAGGGTCTCATCACTGTCAGAATGGCAGGCTCTACAGAGGGGTGAGGGGCAGGGCTTGGAGGAGAGGCTGGTGAGCAGACATGGAAGGAAACGGTCTTTGCTCTGCTCCTATC
>NW_027979332.1:0-204 GCF_054177405.1 Leptonychotes weddellii
CATAGCTGGAGATATCACACTATCTGATTTCAATTATACTACAAGCTAGAGTGATCAAAACAGTGTGGTACTGTCATGAAAAAAGGATCAATGGAATAAAAGAGAGAGCCCAGAAATAAACCCATGCATAAATGCATGTCAATTAATCTATGACAAAGGAGACAAGAACATACAATGGGGAAAAGACAGTGTCTTCAATAAATG
>NW_027979333.1:0-204 GCF_054177405.1 Leptonychotes weddellii
CAGCAAACTATCAGTCTCCTCGGACCTGACCCCTCTAGACAGACAGACCCCCTCAGTGTGACCACTTCAGAAAGGCAGTTGCTGCCCAAGGCTCTGCCCGGTTGATCTCCCAACAGGACTGAGATGCTTCCCTGCTTGAACGTAAGGAGCAGTAAGTGCCGAGAGCTGACCCGGACCTGACTGAGACCTCATCTCAGCCGCCGC
>NW_027979334.1:0-204 GCF_054177405.1 Leptonychotes weddellii
CCTTCGGCTCAGGTCATGATCCTGGAGTCCCGGGATCGAGTCCCGCATCGGGCTCCCTGCTCAGCAAGGAGCCTGCTTCTCCCTCTAACCCTCCCCCCTCTCATGTACTCTCTCTCTCTCATTCTCTCTGTCTCAAATAAATAAATAAATCTTTAAAAAAAAAAAAAAGAAAAGAAAAGAATTAATGCAGGATAGTCGGAAAAA
>NW_027979335.1:0-204 GCF_054177405.1 Leptonychotes weddellii
GAAGAAAAGAAGAGCAACAACTCTCTCATCAGAAAAGCGACCACTTTCTGGAAGGTAGGACGTGCGGAGAAGTGAATCCGAGGCGATATTCGGGAGGATAGACGGCGGGGGAGGGGCCTCCGTCGGCCGCTTCTGGCAAGTGATAGAGCCGCGGAGCACAAAATCGGAACTTTTAAAAGTCTGCTCCGCTGAGGGACGTCACTC
>NW_027979336.1:0-204 GCF_054177405.1 Leptonychotes weddellii
GGAGAGTTCCCCTTTCTCCAGCATTATTTTTAAGCAGCATCTACACACACAAAATGAGCTGGAAATTTTAATTGATCATAAGATTAAAATATGTTTTTTTAAATCATGTTTTTTTAAAAATATACTAATTCTAAAATTGGAGTGAAACTGCTTCATTCATGTAACCATTTGGAAAATGTTTTTGCATTATTTCCAGAATGATAA
>NW_027979337.1:0-204 GCF_054177405.1 Leptonychotes weddellii
GGGGCTGGCTGGGTGATAGACATTGGGGAGGGTATGTGCTATGGTGAGCGCTGTGAATTGTGTAAGACTGTTGAATCACAGACCTGTACCTCTGAAACAAGTAATACATTGTATGTTAAAAAAAGAAGAAGAAGAAGATAGCAGGAAGGGAGGAATGAAGGAGGGGAAATCAGAGGGGGAGACGAACCATGAGAGACTATGGAC
>NW_027979338.1:0-204 GCF_054177405.1 Leptonychotes weddellii
ACACGCTCCCAGGTGGGAAATGTGTGACATTCCTCAGGCAAATCATAGTGAGAGTTTGACTTCTTTGCTGATTCAGATGCCTTTTATTTCTTTTTGTTGTCTGATTGCTAAGGCTAGGACTTCTAGTACTATGTTGAACAGCAGTGGTGAGAGTGGACATCCTGGTTGTGTTCCTGACCTTAGAGAAAAAGCTCTCAGTTTTTC
>NW_027979339.1:0-1086 GCF_054177405.1 Leptonychotes weddellii
CCTCCCCTTACCACTGTCATCTGTCATCGTAATCTCGAGTTGGGACTTAGGCTTTGGAAGGCAAACTCCATTCATTCCTATATTCACTGTCTATAAATGATTCTCTTATCCTCCCTTTTATGTCAAAGGAACAGACACAATCCCATCTCTGTCTGGTTGCTAACATGTCATCTGTGCTTTTGATCTTATTTTCGCACTAAGATCTTATCAGTCTTCCTGCTAACCTCCTACACTTGAACTCCTTGTCCACCTGTTCCTGCCTCTCTGCCTCCAAGTGCACAGAGCTGTCCCACCTCACAGCGATCTGGCTTTGGCCTCCTCATCGGACACACCTCTCTTTCCCTAACGGGAGAGGAGAGAGACGAGAGCGTTAATCTTTTTTTTTTTTTTTAAAGATTTTATTTATTTATTCATGAGAGATAGAGAGAGAGAGAGGCAGAGGCAGAGGGAGAAGCAGGCTCCCCTCGGAGCGGGGAGCCCGATGCGGGACTCGATCCCAGGACCCTGGGATCATGACCTGAGCTGAAGGCAGACGCTTAACCGACTGAGCCACCCAGGCGTCCTGAGAGCGTTAATCTTAAATCAGATCTAGATTCAAGTGCTGCCCACATCAACCTACATGACACTGGCCAAGTTGCTCATCCTCACTGCTCCTGAATTTTCACCTCTAGAACTTGGGGGATAAAAACAACACGAGATGGAGCATGGGTGCACCCCTGAATCCTGGGTGAGACAGAGGTAGCCGGTGCTCACGGAACGTTTCATGTGCTCCCCTATGTTTCCCAGCCTCCCTTGCAGTCAGGTTGGGTCACAGCCTGTGCACAGTCCCCACAGAGGGGGACATGTGGTGTCAGCTGCAGTTCAGAGTCAGTTCACTCCAGTGTCACCCCCTCCCCTGTCTTTTGCTCCACAGCACTTTGGAGACCCCATGCTTCAGGTGGTAATGATGGAAGATGCAGGAAAGCTGCCTGACCCCTTCCCGTGTCATTTAGGACTGTCCCAGGGGCATGGCAAAAAGTGGCACTGAAGTGAGCTTGCACTTGACCCTGACCCTTTCCTCTGCTATGAACCAGTGTGACTAGGGGC
>NW_027979340.1:0-204 GCF_054177405.1 Leptonychotes weddellii
AGCATAAGTCAAACATGCAGAGGGCCTTCACACAATAGAATGACTAAAAATGCTGATTTATCCTCTATTCTACTCCATCACCACCAAATACATTTTAGGAACAACAGATTTCCCCCTATAGTACAGACAATGTAAGTAAAATAATGTTATCTTCCATGCTTGAAATTCTCCAAAGCCTTCCCACAACACTTATAATAAAATCCA
>NW_027979341.1:0-204 GCF_054177405.1 Leptonychotes weddellii
CAAGGGGTTATGCACAATGCGTCCTTTAATGGCTCAGGAAGTCACGTGGCTGCCCTGGTGCTGGGGGAGGGAATGCAAGGCCTTCTCCCCTGCAGGGGTCTTGGTAGGATGAGGGGAGGAACCGAGGCCGATGAGCTACAGCAGGGCTTAGTTCCTAGTCCCAGATTTCACTCTTCACTTTGGCTGACCTAGGAACACCTTTTC
>NW_027979342.1:0-204 GCF_054177405.1 Leptonychotes weddellii
ATATATGATGTTAGCATCTGTTAGGATATATAACTTTGCCCTGATCATTGGTAATGATCCTTCTTGCTCTCTCTTACACCAAAATGTCTACATTCCTACCTGCTGTCCAGCTATTTGGTCTAATGCATATTCCACTATCGTACACCCTTAATGTGACCATAGTTTCTGGACTCTTCTGTAAACCCTTGGACCTTTCTAGAGGAT
>NW_027979343.1:0-204 GCF_054177405.1 Leptonychotes weddellii
ACTGGTTATCTGAAAAGCGTGAGGTGGAAGCACCATGGTGAAGATGGCACAGCAACAAATTAAGGAGCCTGGATCCAGGGTGATTATGATGATGCTGTCACACCACCCAGGTACTACTTACATTACTTACAAGTGAAACAAACTTCAATCTTTTTTTAGCCACCTGGTTTTGTTTGTTTTATATGTCATTCCCAGGTCATTTTA
>NW_027979344.1:0-204 GCF_054177405.1 Leptonychotes weddellii
CCTGGGGGGGCTGGATTTTGTAGAAATTGTGTTCCCTTAATAGTTGCAGACAGCTATGCAAATACTTTGCCCTCTGTTCAGATGTCTTTTATTTTTTTTAAGATTTTATTTATTTGAGAGAGAGAAAGAACAAGTGGGGGAAGGGGCAGAGAGGGAGAAGCAGACTTCCCACTGAGCAGAGAGCCCAACCAGGGCTGGACCCCA
>NW_027979345.1:0-204 GCF_054177405.1 Leptonychotes weddellii
CATTGGCCATAATCCAATGGATTATCTCAAATCTCCCACTGGATACAGAATGCCTGTCATGAGTGTACAGTAGCCTCTAACTGGACATTTTAAATTTGAATTCCATGAGCCAGGAGTATCTGAGTAGGAAGCAGATATGTAAAATCAAGGAAAAAGGGCAGTTTTCTCTGTGGCTGTTTCTACCAAGTTCCAGATGAAAGACAA
>NW_027979346.1:0-204 GCF_054177405.1 Leptonychotes weddellii
AGGCGTCCCGCGGAGCAGGGAGCCCGATGCGGGGCTCGATCCCAGGACCCTGGGATCATGACCTGAGCCGAAGGCAGACGCGTAACAACTGAGCCACCCAGGCACCCCAGGAAAGGTGAGTTTAGGTACAGTCCCTCTGACTGGGTGAACTGAGAGGGATCTTGGTTCTAGCTAGCTTCTTACCAGGCAGCCCACACACCCAAC
>NW_027979347.1:0-204 GCF_054177405.1 Leptonychotes weddellii
CTTCTTTTTTTTTTTTTTTTAAAGATTTTATTTATTTATCTGACAGAGAGAGAGAGCAAGTAGGCAGAGAGACAGGCAGAGGGAGAGGGAGAAGCAGGCTGCCCGCTGAGCAGGTAGCCCGATGCGGGGCTCGATCCCAGGACCCTGGGATCATGACCTGAGCCGAAGGCAGACGCTTAACCGGCTGAGCCACCCAGGCGCCCC
>NW_027979348.1:0-204 GCF_054177405.1 Leptonychotes weddellii
AGGGATGGGGTGGCTGGGTGATAGACACTGGGGAGGGTATGTGCTATGGTGAGCGCTGTGAATTGTGCAAGACTGTTGAATCACAGATCTGTACCTCTGAAACAAATACTGCAATATATGTTAAGAAAAAAAAAAAGAAGAAGACAGTAGGAGGGGAAGAATGAAGGGGGGAGATTGGAGGGGGAGACGAACCATGAGAGACGA
>NW_027979349.1:0-204 GCF_054177405.1 Leptonychotes weddellii
GGCCAGATCGGCTCATACACCTGGATGGGCCTCAGTGACCCTGAAGGAGTCTGGAAATGGGTGGACGGGCCGGACTACGAGACCAACTTCAAGCGAGTGCGCCCTGGCTTTCTGTGCCCTTCTGCGGCCTTGCACTCTTGCTCCTCCAGGCTCTGGCCCTCAGCCCCTGGTTCCCGGACCCCCGGGGTGCCCTCTGAGCGTCCC
>NW_027979350.1:0-1086 GCF_054177405.1 Leptonychotes weddellii
CAGCTCCAATGTTTTGTGAATCTCATTTAAAATGACTTCAGATTACCTTTTCTTTTCTAACTTAATTTCTAGAGTGTGCACCCAAAACACAGCCAGTGGACTACAAAGTTAGTGCTCTCGCTGGATCTCATGTACACAGTCACCTGTATAATTTTATCTGGTATACAATCGCCAAACATGTTCTTAAAAAAAAAAAAAATCAACCCCTCACCTATTGGGAAACTTCCAGAAGCTCTTCATTGCTGGTTGCATCAGGTTTCACCTTTTCTACCTGATTTTTCAAATACTCTCCATCTTAATCTACTTAGAACTGCCTTTTCTACTTTCGGCTTCATCTTCAATTGTATTCATATCGTCATCTGCACTTAACCCATAGAATCAGGCATATTCCAGTGTCTCGTATTAGTTTCCTCAATAGAGGTCAAAGAGGCAAGGACTATCATGATAAAATATTAAGTGGATAGATAGATGACAGAACTTAGTTTCACGGCACTGAGAAAATGACTATGTGGGACAAAATAATTCTGGGAACTGAAGGGATCAGCCCACTCAGCTTTGTTTACTGCAGACTCGAATCAATGCCTTGTCTTTACCTGAGCTCTGGTTACATTTAGAAAAAAGTACTACAAATACAGTGAAGGGGCAGGGCCACTGAGATGTGTCTGGGTCCTTTGTACATCACTTGGGGGAGTGGTAAACTTTGGTCAATGTTTGTTGACTGATCACGCGATAGCTCAAGTGAAGCCTCACCACCAGAAGTCCAGATTTTTTTTTTTCAAATACTAATAGATATTTTTATTTTTAGTATAACAAGTAGAAATTTTCTTCTTTACTTCCCAGAAAACAGGATTGGTTAAAATCATAAGGTTTTTTTTTTTTTTTTTTACTTTTTTTTTTTTATTCTTATGTTAATCCCCATACATTACATCATTAGTTCTAGATGAAGTGTTCCATGATTCATTGTTCGTGCACAACACCCAGTGCTCCATGCAGAACGTGCCCTCCTCAATACCCACCACCAGGCCAACCCATCCTCCCACTCCCCTCCCCTCTAGAACCCTCAGTTTGTTTTTCAGAGTCCATCTT
>NW_027979351.1:0-204 GCF_054177405.1 Leptonychotes weddellii
ACACCCTCCCAGGTGGGAAATGTGTGACATTCCTCAGGCAAATCATAGTGAGAGTTTGACTTCTTTGCTGATTCAGATGCCTTTTATTTCTTTTTGTTGTCTGATTGCTAAGGCTAGGACTTCTAGTACTATGTTGAACAGCAGTGGTGAGAGTGGACATCCTGGTTGTGTTCCTGACCTTAGAGAAAAAGCTCTCAGTTTTTC
>NW_027979352.1:0-204 GCF_054177405.1 Leptonychotes weddellii
GGGCCCCTGGGTGGCTCAGTTGGTTAAGCGACTGCCTTCGGCTCAGGTCATGATCCTGGAGTCCCGGGATCGAGTCCCGCATCGGGCTCCCTGCTCGGCAGGGAGTCTGCTTCTCCCTCTGACCTTCCTCCCTCTCGTGCTCTCTGTCTCTCATTCTCTCTCTCTCAAATAAATAAATAAAATCTTTAAAAAAAAAAAAAGAAA
>NW_027979353.1:0-204 GCF_054177405.1 Leptonychotes weddellii
GGCCATGGGCATCATGAACTCGTTCGTCAACGACATCTTCGAGCGCATCGCGGGCGAGGCGTCCCGCCTGGCGCATTACAACAAGCGCTCGACCATCACGTCGCGGGAGATCCAGACGGCCGTGCGCCTGCTGCTGCCCGGGGAGCTGGCCAAGCACGCCGTGTCCGAGGGCACCAAGGCCGTCACCAAGTACACCAGCGCCAA
>NW_027979354.1:0-204 GCF_054177405.1 Leptonychotes weddellii
GAGAGACGATGGACTCTGAAAAACAAACTGAGGGTTCTAGAGGGGAGGGGGGTGGGAGGATGGGTTGGCCTGGTGGTGGGTATTGAGGAGGGCACGTTCTGCATGGAGCACTGGGTGTTGTGCACGAACAATGAATCATGGAACACTTCATCTAGAACTAATGATATAATGTATGGGGATTAACATAAGAATAAAAAAAAAAAA
>NW_027979355.1:0-204 GCF_054177405.1 Leptonychotes weddellii
CCCCCAAAATTCCAGTAATAAGAATCAACCTTGGCTGGGGCGCCTGGGTGGCTCAGTTGGTTAAGCGACTGCCTTCGGCTCAGGTCATGATCCTGGAGTCCCGGGATCGAGTCCCGCATCGGGCTCCCTGCTCGGCAGGGAGTCTGCTTCTCCCTCTGACCCTCCTCCCTCTCATGCTCTCTGTCTCTCATTCTCTCTCTCTCA
>NW_027979356.1:0-204 GCF_054177405.1 Leptonychotes weddellii
GTAGAATGGGCAAATTGGCAGGGTGGTGGGTTTTAGTCAACAGATATTTACTGAGTACTGACTGTGTGCTTACATTCTAGGCACTTGGAATATCTCAGTGAATAAAAACATAAAAATCACTGCCCTGTGGAGCTTACATTCTAGGGGTGTTTGTGTATATGTATGGTGGGAGGAAACAGACAATAAATGAATAAGTAAATATTA
>NW_027979357.1:0-204 GCF_054177405.1 Leptonychotes weddellii
CGCCTGGGTGGCTCAGTCGTTAAGCGTCTGCCTTCGGCTCAGGTCATGGTCCCAGGGTCCTGGGATCGAGCCCCACATCGGGCTCCCTGCTCGGCAGGAAGCCTGCTTCTCCCTCTCCCACTCCCGCTGCTTGTGTTCCCTCTCTCGCTGTATCTCTCTCTGTCAAATAAATAAAAAATCTTTAAAAAAAAAAAAAAAAAAAAA
>NW_027979358.1:0-204 GCF_054177405.1 Leptonychotes weddellii
GTGATGGGTATTAAGGAGGGCACGTACTGCATGGAGCACTGGGTGTTATACAAAAACAATGGATCGTGGATCACCACATCAAAAACCAATGATGTATTGTATGGTGACTAACATAACATAATAAAATTTAAAAAAAATTAAACAGTAGAATAATACTGACATCAAGAATTTTATGGTATTATCAGTGAAAAAATAAACCACAAA
>NW_027979359.1:0-204 GCF_054177405.1 Leptonychotes weddellii
AGCACAGAATCGGAACTTTTAAAAGTCTGCTCCGCTAAGCGGGGGGTGGACCCTCCGAGACAGTGTGGTCTTAGGACCCTCGGGGTCACAGAAAGACCAGGGGTGCCTGAGTGCGGCAGAGCTCCCAGGTATCGGATCGGGGAAGCCGGCTGCAGAGGCAGAGCCCAGGCGCGGGCTCTCAGCTCGGGGTTGCCATAAAACGTG
>NW_027979360.1:0-204 GCF_054177405.1 Leptonychotes weddellii
AACAGACACATAGATCAATGGAACAGAATAGAGAGCCCAGAAATGGACCCTCAACTCTATGGTCAACTCATCTTCGACAAAGCAGGAAAGAATGTCCAATGGAAAAAAGACAGTCTATTTAACAAATGATGTTGGGAAAATTGGACAGTCGCATACAGAAGAATGAAAGTGGACCATTTCTTTACAGCACACACAAAAAATAGA
>NW_027979361.1:0-1086 GCF_054177405.1 Leptonychotes weddellii
AGCCTGCTTCTCCCTCTCCCACTCCCCCTGCTTGTGTTCCCTCTCTTGCTGTGTCTCTCTCTGTCAAATAAATAAAATTTAAAAAAAACAAAAAAACCTCTCTAATGGTTGGGATGCCTGGGTGACTCAGTCGGTTAAGCGTCTGCCTTTGGCTCAGGTCATGACCCCAGGGTCCTGGGATCAAGTCCTGCATCCGGCTTCTTGTTCAGCAGGGAGCCCTCTGCCTGCCGCTCCCCTCTGCTTGTGCTCTCTCTCTCTCTGACAAATAAATAAAAAATCTTAAAACTCTCCAATGGTTTCCCAGCCTCTTAGAATAAACCCATCTTCCTTACTACTGTCTGCTCTGGCACCTTCTACCTGCTCTGAATTCACTTTTTTTTTTTAACAGATTTTATCTTTAAGTAATCTCTACACCCAACGTGGGGCTCAAACTCACAACCCCGAGATCAAGAATCACAAGCACCACCGATTGAGCCAGCCAGGAGCCCCTGAATTCATTTATCCACCTCTTTCCCTCCTTCATTCCTCATGGATCACCCTGATGCCCTTGTGTGGGTTCATTCATCCATTCAGTGTATTTGCTGAGATCACAATATGTGATCACTGCACAGAGTAAGAGAAACAGCAGTGAAACCAGACAATCCTGCCCACATGGAGCTGCCGTGCTCATCAGGGAGGGACAGGCAACAGCAAACAAAATGTATTAAGTGCTTTGAGAGACAATGACAAGCAAAGTAAGGGTGGAATCGGGTGGTCAGAGCAGGCCTCTTGGACGAGGTAATATTTAGAGACTCAGAGGAGAAGAAGCTGGAGAAGAGGGTATTTCAGGCAGCAGGAGCAGTGGGGGCATTGTCCCTTGGTCAGGAAACGAGCTTGGTGAGTTCTAGGACAGCGAGGAGGCTGGTGTAACCGGAGAGGAGGAAGTGAGGGCAAGTGGTGGGACAGGATTTTACTCCTAGGGAGAAGCCACCATAAGAGAGTTTGAAAAAGGAATGATTTATCTGGCTTCTGTTTCATGAGCTCTCTGGCCACAGATGGGAGATGGACTGGAGGGAAGGTAGCCCAGTGTGGAGGCTGTGAGAATGG
>NW_027979362.1:0-204 GCF_054177405.1 Leptonychotes weddellii
AACGCGGCGTGTGACAGCCCGTGGGCCCAGGGGATACTCATAGTCACCCCAGGAGTAACGAACCTCCCCCAGGTCTCACGCTCCCACCACCAGGCTCTGCTGTATTTCACTGAATCCTCATGATACCCTTTGGAGTAGGTACTATTATTACCATCATTTCAGAGATGTAGAAACTGAGGCCCAGAGAGGTCAGTTACTAACACT
>NW_027979363.1:0-204 GCF_054177405.1 Leptonychotes weddellii
GCGCCTGGGTGGCTCAGTCGTTAAGCGTCTGCCTTCGGCTCAGGTCATGATCCCAGGGTCCTGGGATCGAGTCCCACATCGGGCTCCCTGCTCGGTGGGAAGCCTGCTTCTCCCTCTCCCACTCCCCCTGCTTGTGTTCCTGCTCTCGCTGTCTCTGTCTCTGTCAAATAAATAAATAAAATCTTTAAAAAAAAAAAAAAAAAA
>NW_027979364.1:0-204 GCF_054177405.1 Leptonychotes weddellii
AAATTCCAACGAATGCAACATCAAAGAAAGATTTGAGAAATGCTTCTCAGAATATGTTTGATTAAAAGGTTGGAGAGAGGGGGGCGGAGCAAGATGGTGGAGGATTAGGAGACCTGGATTTCGTCTCCTCTCAGGAATTCAGCTGGATAGGGATCAAACCATTCTGAACACCTACAAACTCAACAGGAGATCGAAGAAAAGAAG
>NW_027979365.1:0-204 GCF_054177405.1 Leptonychotes weddellii
ATAATGGTGTCTCTTCTTCACTTTTCCCCTCATGTAATATAAACCAAATTAACCAATGCAAAATGTGTATAATGCATATGTGAACCTATTTTTTTCCTCCGTGACCCTACAATGTACTCACTAGAGGGAGAAGTTGGTTGGGAAAAGGCATTAGGATAAAATAATTAGTTCTGATATGATTATGGACCCCTAAGTCAGTTCCAG
>NW_027979366.1:0-204 GCF_054177405.1 Leptonychotes weddellii
TCGGGCTCCCTGCTCCGCGGGAAGCCTGCTTCTCCCTCCCCCACTCCCTCTGCTTGTGTTCCCTCTCTTGCTGTGTCTCTCTCTGTCAAATAAATAAATAAAATCTTTAAAAAAAAAAAAAAAGATAGAATGGCTAAAACTCCAACTATCATCTTGGGCCATGAAGTAATCTTTAGAATAGAATCCACACACAAAGGAACAAAA
>NW_027979367.1:0-204 GCF_054177405.1 Leptonychotes weddellii
GGGCGCCTGGGTGGCTCAGTTGGTTAAGCGACTGCCTTCGGCTCAGGTCATGATCCTGGAGTCCCGGGATCGAGTCCCGCATTGGGCTCCCTGCTCGGCAGGGAGTCTGCTTCTCCCTCTGACCCTCCTCCCTCTCATGCTCTCTGTCTCTCATTCTCTCTCTCTCAAATAAATAAATAAAAAATCTTTAAAAAAAAAAAAAGA
>NW_027979368.1:0-204 GCF_054177405.1 Leptonychotes weddellii
CTGCTTATCCCTATGCAGGCTGGCTACTTCTCCCATCTAGGCTCCTGGCATCCCTCCTGCCTCTGCCTACCATTAGCCACTACCAGCCTCCCAGCTGCCCCACCTGCCCTGCCAGGTCACCTGTGTGGCTGCGGGCTCAGCTGGCCCGCTCTACCTGACTCCCTCTGACCCACACGATCTTGTGGATGGCGCCCCGGGACCTCC
>NW_027979369.1:0-204 GCF_054177405.1 Leptonychotes weddellii
TCTCCGGGCGCCTGGGTGGCTCAGTTGGTTAAGCGACTGCCTTCGGCTCAGGTCATGATCCTGGAGTCCCGGGATCGAGTCCCACATCAGGCTCCCTGCTCAGCAGGGAGTCTGCTTCTCCCTCTGACCCTCCTCCCTCTCATGCTCTCTGTCTCTCATTCTCTCTCTCGCAAATAAATAAAAATCTTAAAAAAAAAAAAAAAA
>NW_027979370.1:0-204 GCF_054177405.1 Leptonychotes weddellii
TATGAGTCAATGGATGATTAAATGGTACATGGATTGATGGATGGACAGATGGATGAATAAATGAATGAATGAATTGTTGTTCACTCCAGGCAAGGACTTACATGTGGGACCAATCGAGTAGGAGGTGTGGAAGGATGAATTCCCAAGGAAGACAAGATCACTCATGGAGAGTGTTGAGAGGTTGTCAGGGAAGAAAACTATGAA
>NW_027979371.1:0-204 GCF_054177405.1 Leptonychotes weddellii
ACACCCAGTGCTCCATGCAGAACGTGCCCTCCTCAATACCCACCACCAGGCCAACCCATCCTCCCACCCCCCTCCCCTCTAGAACCCTCAGTTTGTTTTTCAGAGTCCATCTTCTCTCATGGTTCGTCCACCCCTCCGATTTCCCCCGCTTCATTCCTCCCCTCCCGCTACCTTCTTCTTCTTTTTTTTTCTTAACATATCTTG
>NW_027979372.1:0-1086 GCF_054177405.1 Leptonychotes weddellii
TCATAATAAATTGGAATAAATGGCAACTTGTGTTCTCAGGATAGTTCAACCTCAAAGATTTAGTTCTCAAGTTAATGTATAAATTAAACGCAATCTTAGTAGAAACTCATATAGGAAAATAATTGATAGGAAAACTCTGGAAAAGTAGAAAAGTAAAGAGTAACTGCCAGATATTCTGACATAATATATAAAGTCTTTATTGAAACAGTATTAATGAAAATAGTATGTATTTGGCACATGGCTAGACCAATGGGATAGACTGGGAATCCAGAAATAGTTCCTTAAATGTGGTATATGATAAAGTTGGCTTCTAAAATATGTATGGAGTAGGAAAGCTAGACTTAAATTGAAGTGACTAGATAGCCATTTAAGAAAGGGTCAGAAATCTATAAAATGAAGCCATAGATTTACTAGTGTAGTATTTTAATCTTGAAACATCAGAAGCGTGAAACATGAAAAATCTTTAATATTCAAAAATCAGAATCAGAAACCGATCAGACTGATAAATGATTTTTTCAAGTCTGTGTAAATGGGAGGAGTAAGAGGAACTCCATAAGCAAAATTAAAATGATGAACAAGAAAAAAGTTTCCAGTTTTTGTTCACAAAGGGATAATTTCAAAATTAGCTCTTAAAAATTGAGAAGACCATATATAAACATATAAAAGGTAGATAAATATGAGGATAAATTCAAAGAAAGACATATGACCCATAATAATACGAACACACGCTCAGCCCAATTACATGAAGAGAAATATAAATCAAAATTACATTGAAATACCACATCTTACTAGCAGTTTGGCAAAACTCCAAAAGTTTGACCAACATCTGGAGAACAATTATTATCCTGTATTGCTGATAAGCATGAAAAATTATGCAAATCCAGTCCAGGATTTTTTTTAGCTGTCAGAAAACTAACATATTTTTCCCTTTGACCCACTGATGGAACCCACCCTTAGGGTAGGTCTTCACAAATAGGCAAAATATGCAGGAGGCTTCTCATGGAAGTTATTTATAAGCGCAAAAGACGGACACCAAATAGATGTCTATCAGAAGCAGGCTGTGGTACACCCCCAAGTTGATGAGCT
>NW_027979373.1:0-204 GCF_054177405.1 Leptonychotes weddellii
GAGACAGCATGAGAAGGAGGAAGGTCAGAGGGAGAAGCAGACTCCCTGCTGAGCAGGGAGCCAGATGCGGGACTCGATCCTGGGACTCCAGGATCATGACCTGAGCCGAAGGCAGTCGCTTAACCAACTGAGCCACCCAGGCGCCCCGTGGGTCACCTTTTTTTAAGGAGTTTATATTTTTATGATCCACAGAACTTGCTTTAC
>NW_027979374.1:0-204 GCF_054177405.1 Leptonychotes weddellii
CCATGGGGCGCCTGGGTGGCTCAGTTGGTTAAGCGACTGCCTTCGGCTCAGGTCATGATCCTGGAGTCCCTGGATCGAGTCCCGCATCGGGCTCCCTGCTCAGCAGGGAGTCTGCTTCTCCCTCTGACCCTCCCCCCTCTCATGTGCTCTCTCTCATTCTCTCTCTCTCAAATAAATAAATAAAATCTTTAAAAAAAAAATAAA
>NW_027979375.1:0-204 GCF_054177405.1 Leptonychotes weddellii
TGTGACCTGGAGTTCACCATTAAAAGGGTCACCCAAGCAAAGTCCTGGAGTTTATTTGGTTATTAATATGATTGTTGGCACATCCTATGCAATATATCTAAATTGAATTATGGTATCAGATAAAATTATAGATGGGATTAAAGCTTGTGTATCATCCATTATCATGTGTAATCAATAAACGATTTAATATTCTCTTGAATGGAA
>NW_027979376.1:0-204 GCF_054177405.1 Leptonychotes weddellii
ACACTAATTTTAAAATAAGCCTTGACTCATGGCTTCTCTACACTCCAACATCCAATTAATCATAAATTCTCATATTTTAGTTTCTCATCCCCACAGCTACCAGTTTATCATCATTCCAACAGCATTTTCACTTGTTCTGCTGGCTGGGGTCTGTTTATCTCCCTCCAATCCACTCTCACTGAGAGAGAGAACACATATAACAAA
>NW_027979377.1:0-204 GCF_054177405.1 Leptonychotes weddellii
GGCCTGGTGGTGGGTATTGAGGAGGGCACGTTCTGCATGGAGCACTGGGTGTTATGCACAAACAATGAATCATGGAACACTTCATCTAGAACGAATGATGTAATATATGGGGATTAACATAAGAATTAAATAAATAAATAAATAAAAAAGAATCAACGTTCGAGTTGAAAAATGCATGGCATCTCTAGAGTTATAAGGGCATAA
>NW_027979378.1:0-204 GCF_054177405.1 Leptonychotes weddellii
GGGTGGCTCAGTCGGTTAAGCGACTGCCTTCGGCTCAGGTCATGATCCCAGGGTCCTGGGATCGAGCCCCGCGTCGGGCTCCCTGCTCAGCGAAAAGCCGGCTTCTTTGCTTCTTCCTCTCCCACTCCCCCTGCTTGTGTTCCTGCTCTCGCTGTGACTCTCTCTGTCAAATAAATAAATAAAATCTTTAAAAAAAAAAAAAAA
>NW_027979379.1:0-204 GCF_054177405.1 Leptonychotes weddellii
ATAATTTTAGTAACAGATGGGGTGTTATTAATATAACCCAGGACTATGACATATTTTCCTTCTTTTCTTTTTATTCTTATGTTAATCCCCATACATTAAATCATTAGTTTTAGATGAAGTGTTCCATGATTCATTGTTTGTGCATAACACCCAGTGCTCCATGCAGAATGTGCCCTCCTCAATACCCACCACCAGGCTATCCCA
>NW_027979380.1:0-204 GCF_054177405.1 Leptonychotes weddellii
TGGGGGAGCCTGGTGATGGGTATTGAGGAGGGCACATTCTGCATGGAGCACTGGGTGTTATGCACAAACAATGAATCATGTAACACTTCATCTAAAACTAATGATGTAATGTATGGGGATTAACATAAGAATAAAAAAAAGCTTGATATTGATATGAAGAAATTTGCAATCTAATATTAATCATAATACTTACATATTAAGAAA
>NW_027979381.1:0-204 GCF_054177405.1 Leptonychotes weddellii
GGGCGCCTGGGTGGCTCAGTTGGTTAAGCGACTGCCTTCGGCTCAGGTCATGATCCTGGAGTCCCTGGATCGAGTCCCGCATCGGGCTCCCTGCTCGGCAGGGAGTCTGCTTCTCCTTCTGACCCTCCCCCCTCTCATGTACTCTCTCTCTCTCATTCTCTCTCTCAAATAAATAAATAAAATCTTTAAAAAAAAAAAAAAAAA
>NW_027979382.1:0-204 GCF_054177405.1 Leptonychotes weddellii
AAAACTTCATCTGAATAGATAGATAGATAGATAGATAGATAGATAGATAGATAGATGATAGATAGAAATGGAGTTTTTTTTTTTATTCTTATGTTAATCCCCATACATTACATCATTAGTTTTAGATGTAGTGTTCCATGATTCATTGTTTGTGCATAACACCCAGTGCTCCATGCAGAATGTGCCCTCCTCAATACCCCTCAC
>NW_027979383.1:0-12281 GCF_054177405.1 Leptonychotes weddellii
TCCCTCAGGCCCTCCTCCCCCCTCAGATCCTCCTCCCTCAGGCCCTCCTCCTTCACACCCCTTTCTCTGGCCCTTCTCCCTCAGACCCTCCTCCTCCCTCAGGCCCTCCTCCCCCCCCAGGCCCTCCTCCCCCATCAGCTCCTCTGCCCTCAGGCCATCCAGAACCCCTCGGAAGGCAGCAGACTCAGAAGGGGCTATAATTTAAAATACATTTATTTAGTGTCCATTTTGTTTCTGTTCTGTTACACAAAGCCGTTAAATAAATACATTCTCCAAGTCACTCGAGTACACACCTACTCGCTATACAGATGAGGTAGAGAAATTGATAGGCTCGCACGAGACTCCGAACAGAGACGCGAGTTCTCGTGTGTGAATGCCCCTCTCCTCCCGCCCCGCCCGGACCTGGCCGAACCAGGCCAGGAGTCCACGTCTGTGTGGCTGGTGGGGAGCAGGTGGCCGGGACCTGCCTGGCCCTCAGCGCGGCTCCTCCCTGTGGCCGGCTCCCCTTCCCAGAAAGGCTGACCCCGGGGGCTCTGTGCCCTGCCACAGAACACAGTTTCTTCTAGAGGCTCTCCCCCGCACGGAAGAGAAGCAGCCTAGAAGAGAGGCTCTGTCAGGAGGAGTTGCTTCTTTGCTTAGCAAGATATTCTGATATATACTTATATATAAACAAGCCAGCCAGCAGACGTTTTCAGTCTGCCTTGTTTCAGAAAATACTTTCCTTTATATTTATGACACAGAGCTAAATGTGGTATCTGATTACAACAAGACCCTTCCTCCGACGGGCTGCCTTTGCAGACCCAGTAGTGACTGAGCTACAGTCTTGTCCTGGGGTGTGGCAGCTCCGGCCCCGCCCCCACCCTGTCAGTACTAAGTATTCTCGGGGATGTTCTTGGAACCACAGAGTAGACTTTCCTATTTACACTGTAACAGAGGGACAAAGAGACCCACATCGACATAAATAGGTTTTCTTCTAAAAACACAGTCCCCAGGGTTCCTGGAGCCCGCGGGACCCCAAGGAACCCCCTCACTCAGTAGTTCCCGTGTCTGCACTGCCACCCAGCGCCTGTGCCCCACCAGAGCACAGCCAGCCGAGCCGGACAGGCCCCGGGCCGGAGGACCTAGAAGCCAAGGCTGCTGCTCACACCAACATGGCAAGGACAGCCTCATGCGGAGGAAGGGCCCTGGGTGGAGGCCATGCCCCAGCTGACCACTGGCCATGCCAGGACAGCGCGAATCGGCGCACACCCCACAGACACACGGGGACACCTGCTCACCCACAGGCATGCATGCGCACCACACACACGCATGCGCCACACATGCACACGTTCGCACACACAAACACACTCACACACGTGCATACAGCACGCAGCACATGCACCCACGTACTCACAGGCACACTCATGCACACACGTGCTCACACGCATGCACACACGCAGGTGCATTCCTGCACACATGCACGTGTGCGCTCACGCACATATACACACGCATGCACACACATGCACACGTTTGCACACACAAACACACACACGTGCATACAGCACGCAGCACATGCACCCATGTACTCACAGGCACACTCATGCACACACGTGCTCACACGCATGCACACACACGGTGCATTCCTGCACACACATGCACACGTTTGCACACACAAACACACACACGTGCATACAGCATGCAGCACATGTACCCATGTACTCACAGGCACACTCATGCACACATGTGCTCACACACATGCACACACACACGCAGGTGCATTCCTGCACACATGCACGTGTGCGCTCACGCACATATACACACGCATGCACACACACTCAAACCAAACCAGGTCAGTGTAGCCCATCCAGCTTTTTTTTCCCTGCAAAGACAACAGCATGGCCAAGGGGAACAGCCTACGGTTGCCAAATCCTAGCCCCAGATTCTCACCGTCCACCTCCGTCCTCAGCTCTGCCTCCTCCCACAGTAACACAAAGCAAGCTATATGAAAGGACCCCTCCAAGGGGCTGGCCTTTCCCCTCCGCCATACCAACGCCCGGGGGGAGGGCAGGCCACCCTCGGTGACCGTGGTCTCCAAACCTACACAGAAGGGCCTGGAGTGTGGTCCACCCACCTCCCAGGACAGTCTCACCGGGGGCACCTGGCCTGGGCTACAGGGACCGGGCTTCCAGAAGCCCTGAGGGCAGTGGCCGGACACAACCTGCTTTCTACTTTAAACACAACAATAGCAACGTCCCTCTTGATTTAGTGGTTTCAAACGACAAAGCAGATCAGGCAGAGGTTAGGAGGGGACGTGGAGGGGAGGGAGGAAAGGGGCCTTCCAGACCGGGCTCCACCCAGAGTAGGGGAGCCACAGCCTGAGACAGGGCAGGGATGGACAAATAATAATTATATATTAGTTAAATAAAAATAATTTAAAAGTCACCGCTATCACTCCCGAGAGAAGTGCTCCTTGTCAGAGGGGACGGCAGTAACCCCGCACACCTGGGCGGCCGGGCTGTCCCTCTCCTAGTGGTTTGACTCTCTAAGCCGGTGCTGGAGCAGGACAGCCCACAGGCGGCCGCACAGGGGCCCTGTGTGGTCACAAAGGTGAACCTTCTGCTTCTTGGCGGGAGCCCAGAGCAGGGAGGGGCGCTGCTCTGCAGGAACTGGCCTCTTAGGGACGGACAGAGCTTGGAAAGCATCGTACAACGCTCTCAGGTCATGGGGGTGGGGGCGGGCAGAGGGGACGCAGGGGCCAGACCAGGGCCACCTCCCGCCTCTGGGTCTTTGCAAGGGGGGACGAAGGGGCAGAGACAGCCAGGCCGGCCAGTCTCCTGGCTCCCGCCGCCACGCGCCAAGTGTGCGGGGGGCCGCAGCCCGGAGCCTCAGCCCCTGCAGGTGTAGACCCCTCGCGCTGCACGCACCGCCTCGCCCCCGCAGCAGGGGGCGGGGCCGGGGCTCAGCCCCTGCAGGTGTAGACCCCTCGCGCTGCACGCACCGCCTCGCCCCCGCAGCAGGGGGCGGGGCCGGGGGCTCAGCCCTTGCAGGTGTAGACCTCCTCACGCTGTGTGCACTGCCTGCACTCCACGTAGCAGCACCAGCGAACCTGGCACTGGCAGGGCCGCGTCACCACCCGACTCTGCGTGTTGTGGCCACGCCCACAGCAGATGCTCTCGCAGTTCTTCTCCCGGTGGCACCTGCGGCCGGCGGTGCCCGGGGAGAAGCGGCTGGCCAGGCAGAAGCTGGGCGAGTCATCCAGGTGCACGAGATCCGGCGTGCGGGGCAGTGGGTCGCTGCCGCCCGGCCCAGCCGCCCGGCCCCGAGGCGGGGAGATGGCACCGGCCTCACCGGTGGCCTCGTTGGTGGTGCTGCCCACCTTGAGGGCCGTCTCGTACTTGTGTTTCAGGCGTTTGCCCACCTCATGGAAGGGCGCCAGCTGTCGCCAGCATGTCCGCACGGTGCAGGAGCCCGACACACCGTGGCACTTGCACGTGGTCTCCACCCCGGCCTTGATTACCTGGTGGGGGGGAGGGCAGCTGCGCATGAGGGCCACGCTGCGAAGCCGGGAACAGCCCCTACAGATGACCGGACCCCACAGCTCCCCCAGACCCACGCCCAGCCTGGGGGCTTCCCCACTGCCCATCACCCAGGCTTCCCAGCTCATGCGCCTGTCCCTCTCTCCTCCAAGCCACAGGTGGCCCAGGACAGAAGTCCTACACCCAGTACTGTGGCCTCCAGACTGGAGGCCTCCTGTGGAGACAGTCCCTCCCCACGTCCGGAGCTGCCCTCTGCAGGGGCTGGGCACGCCACCCCTGTCGCCCTGCTGTCAACACCCCACCAGGACCTCCCAGTCTGGTCTCAGCAGCCTGCTTCCTGGAGAAGTGAGGACAAATGAGTTAGCTTGCCCACTTGGCAGGACTGGTCACTGGATCCTCCATATCGGCCCCGGGGGGGGGGGGCGGCACCCCCACCTACACACACATGGCTGCCCCGAGGGGCCTCCTGCCTGACCACCCACACTGGGGTCCGTGGCAGCAGAGAGGGGAGGCCCTCCCCAGTGGGCCCCATCCCCAGACAGGCCTGAGCTCCCACGCTGCCCCGAGGGAGGGCCGGCTGGCTTGAGGGGGATTAGGAAATGTAGCTGCCCTCTGGTCAAGCAATAGAAGAGTCACATTTAATGACACTCTGCTGAGAAACCCGGACAAATTTAATTAAAGCGCTGCTTACCCAGGCCCCGCAGAGCTAATGGAGCACTTTCCATATTCTGACTTTTCATTAATAGCTTACAAAGGGGAGAACTCGAAAGAAAAGAAGTAGCCTCGCCTTGGGGATTTAATCTGCTCCCGCCCCTCCCCGGAGGGCAGAAGGAGGGACAAGGGCTCTGAAGAAAAGGGGGAAATTGATTCTTTAATAAGTGCAGAACTCAGAACTCTGGTTTCTCAATAAAGAGGGGCTCAGAGCAGGGCTGGCTCTAATTACCTCACCCCCTCCCAGGCTGGGGCTCCACATCCCAGGGGCTGCCTGGTGAGCACGCAGAGCCCCCTGGCCATCCCACCGCCAGGCAGAGCCTCAGGGGATGTTTGGTGATCTGGTCTGTCTGTTCTGGCCACAGTGAGGAGGTGCCTCCTCCGTTGGTGTGGGCCCTGGAGCTGAGGGGCTGCAGGGAGGGTGGAGGATGGCCGGGAGCCAGGCACCCCCAGACCCAGCCCGCCTGCAGCCAGCAGCCCCCAGAAGGGCCCAGCCAAAAAGCTTATACCCCCAACCCCCCAACCCACGAAAGACCATGGTGGCACCTCGTCATCCCTGTAGGACAAGGAGCCCGCCAGGCAGGACGACTCGAGGCCCTGGCTGGTACCGCGCGGCAGGAGCAGAGCCCCCGACGCCGCAGCCCCGCGCCCCGCCCCGCTTGCCTTCACACCCACGAGGTTGTTGTGGAAGTCCACGCGGGCTCGCAGATCTTTGCTCGACCGCCGGCCCAGGAACTCCTTGACGAACTTGCTGCTGTACTTGAGGTTGTCCCCGCAGCCACCCCACTGCCAGGCCTCGCGGTTCTCCAGGTCGGGGGCCTCGTCGCACGTGCAGCGCTCCATGCGGCCCGCGCTGCACGCCTTGGCCAGCGCGTGCGTCAGGCCGGCCGAGGAGATGGCATAGAGGAAGGCGGTCTCCTTGAAGCCTGGGGGCGGGGGGACACAGGGACCTTAGGGCCAGGGAGCGTCTGCCACAGCAGTCCAGCTGGAGTGCTGAATCCTGAGCGCAAGGAAGGGTCCACGGAAAGGATCCTTGCTGGTGTTCCCCTTGCGGGGGGGGGGGCATCCCTGCCTGGGCTGCCCCGCGCTCCCGCAGGGAGGAGGCGCTCCTATGTGCCCCAGGCACAGGATGCGGCGGGGTAGAGAGAACTCAAGGCTCTGCTCAGGGATCAGCGACTTCGTCCTTCTGGGTCTCCCACCCACCAGACTGGCTGCGGGGCCTTGGCGAACGCCACCCTGCCCTGCCCCAGGCCTCAGGTCCCCAGTTTTTAAACGAGGCTGTTGAGAAGCTCAGATCAGAGTCCCAGGGAGACATGAGAAAGAAGGCTCCCTCCTCAGGGCACCAGCTGGACCTCTGCCCCTCTTGCCCAGCCGCTGGGCCTCGGTCACCACCACGTGGCAAGAGCCATCAGAGCGGCCTCGGCCGCGTCAAAGCTGCCAAAGCTGCGCAAATGCGCTTCGTGCGGCCAGCAACTGTTCCCCGAGGAGGGGCTTAGCGGGAGGCGGGGTGGGAAGAGGGCAGGGCAGGCTAGGGGCAGGCCAGAAGGAAGGGGAGGGGCAGGCAGGAGGAGGCTACAGGGGGAGGGGCGGGGAAGGGGCGGGGTCAGGAGGGAGGGGCGGGTCAGGAGACGGGGGCAGGCCGGTGGATGTAGCGGGGTGGAGCAGGATGGAGGAGCTAGACAGGAGGGGCCGGGCATGAGGAGGACCGAGCTGCAGGTGGTTGGGGTCAGGAGGAGGGAGGGATGGGTTAGGGCGCATCGGGTGGAGAAGGAGCCACGAGGGAGCAGAGCAGGAGGAAAGTCAAGCCCCGCAGGCCCCCACCCCACCGCAGGCCCCCTGGGACCCAGCCAGGGGCACAGAGCCGGCAAGGAGGTCCTGCCCGCTCGCTCCCCTCGCGCACTCACCTCGCTTGAGTAGGCTGGCCCGGTAACGGCCCTCCAAAGTGCAGTTCCAGCGCTCGAACCGGAACTGGTACTGGCACTCCAGCGCGCTCATGCTGACCGCCTCCACCAGCGTCTCGGCCACGCCTGGGTCTCTGCGGCACATGCGTCTCTGCTTGCGCTCCAGCTTCAGCCGGTCGCAGGCCTTGTAGTGTGCCTGGGCGGCGGCCTCTGGCTCCAGGGTTAGCGGGAGGATGGTCAGGGGCTCGCTGCCCGTCAGCCTGGGCACAGAGAGGCCGGGGTGAGGGCCGCCCCGGAGGCAAGCGACGACTGGCACACACAGGGAGGACAGCCCAGCACAGGGTGTACGCCACGGGCAGGGAGGGTTGCAGGATCCCAGGCCACAAGGGGACCACGTCCGACACAGCACAGCAGGACCCCCACCCTCTGCCGACACCAGCTGGGATGGCCCAGCCTCACCACGACCCTGAAGTCTCTTGGAGAGGGTCCTGGCTCACTCCTTGCTCTCCTGCAGCCTGTTCGGCTTGCCCTGCAGGTCCCAGTGGGGTCTCCCAGAACTCCTGGGCCACTGAGGACCTCCTGGCGGAACCCAGGCCGGCTCCTGGTTCTCCTGCAGCGCCAGCTCTCTCACCTGAGCCAGTCACCTGCTCTCAGGCTCCTCCAAGCCATTTCGTGTGCTCCATCCCGGGACGGATTGATCTGACCTCCTGTCTGCTCTGTGCTCCAACCCACAGTTCTGTTTCCCCATATGGGTGAAGCCACATCTGGGCTCCAGGCACACCCATGCCCAGCCTGGGCCAGACCCTTAGCCCTCAGGAGGGAGAGGTGCCCAGCTAGATTCCCCCCACATAAGCATCACAGGAAACAAGCATCCCCATCCCAGCCAGCCAACCCAGAGGAGCCAGGCGTGCCAGGCATCCCCACACCTTGCCCCATCCCTCCTCCTGCTGCCCCTCAAAAGCCCCCTCAAGGGCATGGTAGCCACTGGGTGGGCTCCCGGCAGCTTTCTACTGGGGAAGAGAATCAGGCAGGGCTTCCTCGAACCCACCCTCTAGCAGACCCCAGCAACAACACTGCAGGCCAGGCTCCCTGGAGACAACCTGGGCTCCTGGCTTTCGAAGCCCCTGCCTTTGGGGCTGGGCCTGGGGTGCAGAGGGGAGCAGGCAGGCAGGTGGGAGAGAGGCATTTCTGCACACACACTGTGGAGGGTGAAGCCACGAAGGCAGGCCTGAGGCCTATGATGGACACAGAGGGGAAAGAACGAATGCCTCCCATGCTCTTCCCACTCGGATGTAGTGTGCACCCTGGGAAGACCCACCCCAGGCTTTGGCCCTACTCCCCAGGAGTGCTCTGAGTCAGCAGGGCACCAGTGAGCTCTGCGGGGTTGAGCAGAGACCTGCAGGGAAGCGGGGCTCCAACTGGCCCTGAAGACAAGGGTGTTGGTGAGCAGAACCCGAGGTGGATTCCTACAAGCTTGAGTCCTACAGACACTGCAGACCACATGCCTGGGGGCACTTCGAGCCAAGAGCGCTACCTGCTGCCCTGTGACCAGCATGGGTGTGGGCTGAGGGAGAAGCCCCAAAGGTCCCCAAGGCACAGAGAAGCCCCATGTGGGCAGCAAGGCCTTTGGGGAGAAGGTACCTGTGAGCTCGGAGCTAAGACACTGCTGGAAAGCAGCGGGTGAGGGAGAAGGCAGTGACCTGCACCCCCAATTCCCATCCCGGGCTTCATGCCCAAGGGCGCAGGGATGTGGCAGGGGTCAACCTCGGGCAGCATCGTATGCTTTCAGGCTCATGCCGGAGCTCAGACAGCCCCAAGCACAAGGACCGCTGCTGAGCTGGGCCAGGGGCAGTCAGGGGCCCGAGGACCCGCACCGGAGGCTGGAAGAACCACTCTCCTCACACAAAGGCAGCTCATACGGTGGAGACTTGTCCCCAGACAGGAATGTCAACAGCTGTGCCCAGAACAGCGTGCCACCGAGCTTCGGCAGAGTTGGAGCCTACAACTTGCACGTCCCCCAGACCGGATTCTCCGAGATTAGCCAAGCTCCAGGCTGGTGCCAAAACATTCCTGTGTCCAGAAGGACCAACGAGAGCAAGGCCGCCCCAGGGGCACCGGGGGCCCGGCCTGCGCCCGCACCGTACACAGGGCCCGGCCTGCGCCCGCACAGCACCCAGGGCCTGGCCTATGTCCGCACCTCAAAAGGGGTCAGCCTGTGTCCACACCGAGGCTGGCCTCTGCCCCAAGCCCCTGTAACCACTGCGATGTGCTCAGCTCAAGAGCAGCCTGGGGCTGCACTGGCAGAGGACAGACCCACATGGAGGTGGCAGGTGGTGAGGGTAAGCAGGCAGACGGTGCATGGGGAAGAGGGAATGGGGGGGCGTCCAGGACAGAAACCCAAACTCGGAGAGGAGCCCCCAAAAGTGCCGGTGGGGAAAAGCAAAAGGCTCACAGAACACTCTTGGGGCAGGAAGTCTTTTGTCAAGGAGACTCAGAATCCAGTAGTGAGTGTGACCCTCTCAAAGTGCAGGGACTTCTGCACAGCAAAGGGGACAATTTTCGGGGAAATGCTGTGACTGGGATCCCAGACCCAGAGCCAACTCCCTTCACCTGTGTGGGCGTGCACGAGCATGCTTTTCCTGCAGATCAGTAGCAAAAGGAAGCGGCTGCAAGTGCATACGGGATAGGGAACACATCTGTTCAAAGTTGTAAGAGGCTCTACCCCAGTCATAAACATGCAATCAAGCCGTCCTGCTGTTATTTTTCACTCCTCAGATGAGCACAAATCAGAATTGTCTTGGACACGGGAAGAGATATTCCTCCACGGCTGGAATTCTGGAAAGCTCACCCACCAGTATTCTTTCTGGAATTACAGGCTACAGATGTATAATCGTAAAACACACAGACTCACATCGTTCACACAGCGCCCGACGCCCACGGTGACGCGAGATCCCCGGAAGCGTGAGACCAGAGCCTGGCTGAACAGATGGGTCCATCCGTTCCATGGAGTATTTGTGGAGGCCAGAAAGCCAGCCAGCTGCACCAGCAGGCCTGCAGGCACAGGGCAGCCCAGGACAGAGGAGGCCTGGGGCAGAAGAACCACCCTCCTATCTCTGCCACCTGTGAGCTTGTCACACGTGGGTGGGACAACGGGTGGCCTATTCAAAACAGCAAGGCTCCACACACAAGCCCTCGGTCCTGCATGCCGGGCTGGGGCGGCCAGCCTCTAACCGTGGGTCCCGCGTCCAGAGGCTGCACCTTCCAGCCCGGAGAATGCCCCAGGCCTCCTGGCCCAGCACAGGCCCCTACCCAGCTCCCCACCCCACACCAGTGCATCTGCCACCAGGCTCAACGCAGCTGCTGCCCCCGCCACCGGGCATCTGGCCTGGGACAGGTGGGCAGACCTAGGGGCGCAGGCAGCACGCGGAGGAGGTGAGCCTGGGCAGGCTGCCCACAGGCAGCAGCCCCTCAGCGGGCAGGCAGCAGGACCCTCCCCGTCCCGACCCCATCCCGCTGCCCTCGGCCAGTGCCGACCGCTTTCCAGGGAGACATCACGGGAGGTCTTGGCGGCAGCCCAGCGCTTTGTGACAGGTACTTTCAGAAGACAAAGTGACACACTGAGAGCCGGGCAGAGGTCACTCAAGAAACAGCCTGGCGTTGGGAGCCCCTGAGTCCCTTCCTGCCCAGGTCGGAGGGGACTGAACTCCGATCCCCACAGTGACCACACGGGCACATGCCTTGGCCAGACAACACAGGCCTTCTCCTCACAGTGTCTCCCCATAAACTGAAGCTCTTTCCTGTCCAACTTTCTTCTGTAGATGCCCCTTCTTCCACCCCATTTTGGAAACCTGCCTCTACCATAATGTCATGAGCACCTTCTCCTAAATGCCAGGACACCCGCACTGCATCCACTGGCGCCAAGGTCGGCATGCCAGGCTGGGCAGGGCCCTGAGGGCCCCATCTCCACGCTGCCCTGCAATGTCCCTGCAGCCTCATGGCACCTCACTCTGAGTTCTGCCCTGGGCGGGTGATCCATGGGCTGCTGTGTGACTGGGGCTTGTCCTGCAGGCACCTGCTGCCTCTGCTTTTGCACAGGAGGTCCGAGGACCCGCTGGGGGCTGAGGGTCGCGGGAGGTCAGAGAACCCGATCCGGGCTGACGCTCGTGGGGGTCCAAGAAGCCGCTGGAGGCTGATGCTCTTGGGAGGTCCGAGAACCCGCTGGAGGCTGACGCTCGCAGGGGGGTCCGAGAACCCGCTGGGGGCTGACGCTCGCGGGGGGAGGGGGTCCGAGAACCTGCTGGAGGCTGCCGCTCGCAGGAGGTCCGAGAACCCACTGGGGGCTGATGCTCACAGGAGGTCCGAGGGCCCACTGGGGGCTGAGGGTCGCGGGAGGTCCAAGGACCCGCTGGGGGCTGAGGGTCGCGGGAGGTCCGAGGACCCGCTGGGGGCTGACGCTCACGGGAGGTCCGAGGACCTGTTCGGGGCTGACGGTCGCGGGGGGTCCGAGGGCCCCCTGGGGGCTGAGGGTCGCGGGGGGTCCGAGAACCCGCTGGAGGCTGCCTCTCACAGGGGGTCCAAGAACCCGCTGGGGGCTGACACTCGCAGGGGGTCCGAGAACCCGCTGGAGGCTGACAGTCGCGGGAGGTCCAAGAACCCGCTGGGGGCTGACGCTCGCGGGGGGTCCGAGAACCCGCTGGGGGCTGACGCTCGTGGGGGGAGGGGGTCCGAGAACCTGCTGGAGGCTGCCGGCTCGCAGGAGGTCCGAGAACCCACTGGGGGCTGATGCTCACAGGAGGTCCGAGGACCCGCTGGGGGCTGAGGGTCGCGGGAGGTCCGAGGACCCGCTGGGGGCTGACGCTCGCGGGGGGTCCGAGAACCCGCTGGGGGCTGACGCTCGCAGGGGGAGGGGGTCCGAGAACCTGCTGGAGGCTGCCGCTCGCAGGAGGTCTGGGAACCCACTGGGGGCTGATGCTCACAGGAGGTCCGAGAACGCGCTGGGGGCTGATGATCCCGGGAGGTCCGAGAACCCGCTGGGGGCTGACGCTCGCGGGGGGTCCGAGAACCCACCGGGGGCTGACGCTCACAGGAGGTCCGAGGACCCGCTGGGGGCTGAGGGTCGCGGGAGGTCCGAGGGCCCGCTCAGGGCTGACAGTCGCGGGGGTCCGAGGGCCCTCTGGGGGCTGAGGGTCACAGGGGGTCCGAGAACCCGCTGGAGGCTGACAGTCGCGGGAGGTCTAAGAACCCGCTGGGGGCTGACGCTCGCGGGGGGTCCGAGGACCCGCTGGGGGCTGAGGGTCGCGGGAGGTCCAAGGACCCGCTGGGGGCTGAGGGTCGCGGGAGGTCCAAGGACCCGCTGGGGGCTGAAGGTCGTGGGAGGTCAGAGAACCCGCTGGAGGCTGACAGTCGCGGGAGGTCCAAGAACCCGCTAGGGGCTAACACTCACGGGGGGTCCGAGAACCCGCTGGGGGCTAACGCTCGCGGGGGGAGGGGGTCCGAGAACCCGCTGGAGGCTGCCGCTCTCAGGAGGTCCGAGAACCCACTGGGGGCTGATGCTCACAGGAGGTCCGAGAATGCGCTGGGGGCTGACGATCCCGGGAGGTCTGAGAACCCACTGAGGGCTGACGCTCATGGGAGGTGAGAGAACCCGCTCCAGGCTGATGGTCAGGGGAGGTCCGAGAACCCGCTGGGGGCTGATGGTCGCAGGGGGGTCTGAGAACCCGCTGGGGGCTGAAGGTCGTGGGAGGTCAGAGAACCCGATCCGGGCTGACGCTCGCGGGGGTCCAAGAAGCTGCTGGAGGCTGATGCTTGCGGGGGGTCCGAGAACCCGCAGGGGTCTGACACTCGCAGGGAGAGGGGGTCCGAGAACCTGCTGGAGACTGCCCAGCTCGCAGGAGGTCTGAGAACCCACTGGGGGCTGATACTCACAGGAGGTCCGAGAACGCACTGGGGGCTGACGATCCCGGGAGGTCCGAGAACCCGCTGGGGGCTGACGATCCCGGGAGGTCCGAGAACGCGCTGGGGGCTAACGATCCCGGGAGGTCTGAGAACCCGCTGGGGGCTGACGCTCGCAGGGGGTCCGAGAACCCGCTGGGGGCTGACGCTCGCAGGGGGAGGGGGTCCGAGAACCCACTGGGGGCTGATGCTCACAGGAGGT
>NW_027979384.1:0-1086 GCF_054177405.1 Leptonychotes weddellii
CAGTTACTTTCCTGCCTCAAAAACAAAACAAAACCCCCTAAAAGTCCAATTCAAAGAAATAAAAGAACAGAGCCCTGGAACACAGAGGCTGTTCCCTGAGCAGGAATTCCTCTGAGGAGACTCCTGACACACAGAGTCGAGAAGAGGAGAACCGAAGCCGCAGACTGCACAGCTCCACACAGGGCGCACGCAGGGCCCCAGCAAGAGTGCACTGCGGACTGGGCCAGAGCCCTGGAGGATCCCCAGGCCCATCGAGAGGGCGCAGGGCCCCAGTCAGCAGTGGAGGTGAGGAGCAATGAGCCACAGGAGCGCCTGAGCAGCCCAAGCGGTTCCCGGTTTTTGGTCCAGAGCAGTGGGATGAGCGGCGGACGGTAAGACCTCCTGGTTGTGGGCACCGAGGCCACACACGTGGCAGAGTACCACACGCTTCAGGCCTCCACAGGTGGGGGGGGGGTTCACACATTTACTGCGACACAGACCGCTTCTGTCTGGGATAAATGTTAAATTGGAGGGAATACGGGTGTGCTCCAAGAGGGTCTTGGGCAAACCAGGACACACATCCACTCTATCTGTGCTGGACGTGGGTGATCTTCCTGAAGGCAGCTCTCAGAGAACCACACTGAGGGAAAAGCGACTCGGGAGACAATCTTGTCTGCCAACTCACAGCCAGTTCAAAACGGGAGTGGTGCCTACAGATTCCGTGTGTAAGAAGACACTATCCACAGGAGAAAAAGGCAGCCTACAGAATGGGAAGAACATCTGCCAACCATGTCTCTGGTAAAGAACTCATACCCAGAATACACAGCAAACTCCTAAAACCCAACAACAGAAACCAACATGATTCAAAATGGGAAAAGGACTGGAATGGACATTTCTCAAAGAAGACACATAAGCGTCCAAGGAGCACATGAGGAGATGCTCAACATCACTAATCACTACGGAAATGCAAATCAAAGCCACGATGAGTCACCACCTCCTGTCCCTTAGCATGGCTACTACCAAAAAGCCAGCAAATAACACATGTCGGAGAAATCAGAACCCTCGTGCGCTGTCGCTGGAATGCAAACTGGGGCAGCCACTGCAGGC
>NW_027979385.1:0-204 GCF_054177405.1 Leptonychotes weddellii
CCTGGGTGGCTCAGTCGGTTAGGCGACTGCCTTCGGCTCGGGTCGTGATCCCGGAGTCCCGGGATCGAGACCCGCGTCGGGCTCCCCGCTTGGCGGGGAGTCTGCTTCTCCCTCTGACCCTCCTCCCTCTCATGCTCTCTGTCTCTCATTCTCTCTGTCTCAAATAAATAAATAAAATCTTTAAAAAAAAAAAAAAAAAGAACA
>NW_027979386.1:0-204 GCF_054177405.1 Leptonychotes weddellii
CACTTTTTTTTTTTTTTAAAGATTTTTAATTATTTATTTGAGAGAGAGAGAATGAGAAAGAGCACATGAGAGAGGGGAGGGTCAGAGGGAGAAGCAGACTCCCTGCTGAGCAGGAAGCCTGATGCGGGACTCGATCCAGGGACTCCAGGATTATGACCTGAGCCGAAGGCAGTCGCTTAACCAACTGAGCCACCCAGGCGCCCG
>NW_027979387.1:0-204 GCF_054177405.1 Leptonychotes weddellii
GCGCCTGGGTGGCTCAGTTGGTTAAGCGACTGCCTTCGGCTCAGGTCATGATCCTGGAGTCCCGGGATCGAGTCCCGCATCGGGCTTCCTGCTCGGCAGGGAGTCTGCTTCTCCCTCTGACCCTTCCCCCTCTCATGTGCTCTCTGTCTCTCTCATTCTCTCTGTCTCAAATAAATAAATAAAATCTTTAAAAAAAAAAAAAAA
>NW_027979388.1:0-204 GCF_054177405.1 Leptonychotes weddellii
TACACGCATGTAGATGCAGGGTGTGCATGCACGCACAAGTGCACACAGATGTTGTCACATACACACCAATGGTTACACACACACACGCATCCCTCATGTACATGCACACACTGTTATATGCACATACATGCAGAAGCAGGGATGTGCACACATGCAAATGCACACACAAACATATAGTCACATGCACACACATGCATGCCTGCA